>NW_013666981.1:270202-281293 GCF_000517525.1 Limulus polyphemus
ACATGGCTTGTGTATATCGTATATATACATATATATTATTCATACCTTCGGTGTATAGGAAGCAAGCAAATTTTGACATCAAATTTTGGGTTAAAAAAAGTGCGTCTTATACACCGAAAAATACGGTATATTCAACTGTGTGATTCTAACATTTTATTATTATTATTGTTTTTAACTATAACAAGAATGTGCATAACTCGTAATGGGTCATTTATAATTGAGTGTTATATTAGTTACTTTGAAGTATATCTGTTGCTTTTTTGTGTTAAATATACTGTTTAACGGGTATTCTCATGTATTTATGTTTAACGTATTTCATCCATTATTTTTTTATTTAACTTCGTATTTTCAGACTAATTTTATACGTTGAAGGTCTTTGTACTGCTATTTTACTATTTTCTTGCGGGCGTCAATTTGACGCATGTAATTAAGTGTAGAAAGACGCTTCGGGTGGGATGTAATTTTAGATGTTGAACCAAAAACAAAAGATAATATTATCGTGAGAATATTTTTATATAAAAAAAAGTATTACATCCAACTTTTCGCTCTACTGAAACCAAATTTATAAACGAACTTTTGTGAAATTTAAAATTATTTTTACTTTAGTACGTGAGTGTCCCTGGAGGACATTCTAAATTAATAAGTAAACTTCTTTATCTGTTACTGTGTGTATCGTTATTGCATCTTACGTTTAAACGGCGTAGAACAAGAGCTCGTGTTTTTATTATTATTATTAGGAATTAGGCATTTTTATTTTGCTAATTTTACCTGTGAAAATATTATTTTTTCTGTCAAACAGCTTCTATTTAACTTTTGTGACAACAGAACATGCTAACTTCGTTTTAAAACTAAAAACTTTCTCTAAATTTTTCGCGCTTAAGAAAATGGACACCTCTTCAAGGTTAACTTGTATTTAACAAGAGTATTCTCAACAGTTTGTCACGTAATGTGCAACCTTTCTCAATGTCAAACCTATTGACGAACGCTTCTGGTCAGTGTTAAACGTATGGGCCATATATAGACACACGCACGTTGTACTTACACATTTTTCTATTTTATTCATATCGACTTAAATGAATTTTACATCTTTCATAAAAATCGTTGTGGGGAAAATGTGTTTAATATTAATGAATACTGTTGTTCATGTAAAGTATTGTTATCCTTTTTTATTATAATAGATACTCAATATTGTTTGTTTGTTTTAAAAAGTCCGGAAGAAACATTCCCCCTTCCAGGCGTTTATTTATCAACCGGCAGAATCTTAATCGACTGAATTACACTGCTTTGAGCAAGTTAAAAACGCCAAGAAATTCTTAAGTTGTCATATAATGTAGACGTCATCATACAATTATTAGTTGGTATTTAATATTACTGTATATCGTCAAAATGACACGTCTATGAATTATAATAAACACTACAATAACAGATTTTTAATTTTTTTTTAAATGCCCAATTTGCTACCACAATTGATGTTCGAACGTTTGCATTTGAAATCTAATATTAAGGGGGAAAAAAAATACCAAAATATTTGTAGTGGTTGTGTTGTAATTGATTAAAATGTTTTTATATAGATTGATAGTTAATTATATAAAGACAATTTCCAGTCAGTGCATTTTTTTTTCACGTGACATTTCGAGTTTTATAAATTAGTTATCTTAATTTTTACACTACTTGTTCACAATATTTGACAGTATTCATGCCGTATGCTTTTTAAAATAATGTCAATAGTACTCGATGAAAATAAACATAATTAGGTACACTTAGCTTCTTACAAATCGACTAAATTTCGTAAGAAAAAAAAATCGAACAGCTACAACGTGATTAAAACCCAAAATATAAATATTTAAAATCGCTTAAAATGTAAGCGAAACTGTTGCCAACGTTTCCCTTTCTCTTATTACGATTTTAGTTTTTCGATGAAGGCTTTTAAATGTTTTTACAAAATTTATTTTCAGATTTTTTTTTCTGTCGAGAAATGTTTTACTATACACAGTTTAACGTAAATTTTTGGACTCTTCGAACACATTTGTCGACTTGCACATTAATTTTCATAAGAAACATTTTTGTTGCCCAAACAAACTGTTCTAAATATTCTACATACCCTATGTCGAAAAATCGATGTGAAATGTATATATTCAGTTATTATATACAAAATCGTGTACTTTTGGTCCTAAAAGAATGTTTCTCGGTTCAGCTATGATTTGGATAGTTTTGACTGGTTCTAAATTTCATATTAAATATCGGTAGGCAGGTTACTTCAGTTACAAACAGTGATCTTTAATATTATGTGTGTATGACTACATTCAAAAATACCCTATGGTCCTAGACCGACTTTAAATTTATAAAAAAGTTTATAAGTAAGAGTATTATTTGAGTAAAGGTTCAACTTATAAGCATTAAGGTTATGAATACTGTGAATATTTTATCAACATCTGGATTGTAGCAATATGACGAGAGTTAAAGACGAACGGATGGTCGGTTTATAAACATTCGTGCTGAAGAACGTTGCGAGTGTTTAGAACAAAAACAACAACAATAATTCAAGGTTAAACATGTAGGATTAATTGATGAAGAAGTTGTACCTAGAACTTTAACGTAAAATGCTAATAGATGCTTAGTTTTTTAAAAAGTATTTCATGTTATTGCGAATAACTTGCTTATTCTATGCCAATAAAAGTTTTTAAAAATATACTTAAGAACATTTCAAGATTGTGATTATAAGTTGTTCGAAGTTCATTTGCGTGAGGCTTACAAACTGAAGTTTATTGGGAAGCTATTTTAATATAATAGAGCAGTTGTTGAAAGACTAGACTTATTACTGAAATTGAAAACTGCCGTCACTAACACGTGTTTTAAGTGTACATTTTTCGAGGTCAGATTCCAAACATTTGGTCTGGGTGGCTATTTATTTATTAAAAAGCTACAACTTATTAATAAAAATTAAATGAAGAGATTTTTAAAGTTCGGATTTATGCGTGACGTTGTTACCACATCAGTTGCTCGTTGATATCGTATTTTGTACATGCTTTGTAATTAACGCACTGTGAAAGGTGTCATTTTTGTTATATTAAAAGTGATCATTAAGTTCCTATTAATTAATGTTATACACAAACGACATCCGAAATCTATGACTGGCATCCTGTTCTGATGTCAGTCCAACAAAATGTAAAGAATAATTCGGAGATTAGGGGTAGGAAGTCTCAATTCTTTATAAGCAAATTTACCGGTAGGGTGATAATGAGATTAAATTAAAGCCTAAAGTAATGAAACTAGCATATTTTGTCTTGTGATTTCTTTACAGCTGAGATTACCAGATATCTTTTATTAAATATTGTCTTCCGTTTAAAATTAGAACTCGAGAGATATATATTATAAGTCAAACTGATATGTACGTTTATACTGGTTGTAAAACCAGGAATAGTTAAGGAAAACGTTGGTGGACAAATAAAACTGTTGCTTCATCGTATAAAGGTTTTGCTTTTGCTCTTTTTTTTTTGTCTGACATTATTGTTTGTGAATCTACATATTGTAACATGGTACTAAACCCGTGATCCAGATCATATTTCCTGAAGTTATTTTCATCATAAGTCAGTTACGTACAAACCGTGTTACCATATTGAAGAGGATCGCAACTGTTTGAGTTTTCTGAAGTGAAAATACCGGAGCCCGTTTCTTGGCATTATACTTTGTACTGTAGTTTTAGCAGCACTTCTAGTAAAACTAGTATTTTATAGTCAGTTTCTTTCACCCTTATAATTGGTATTCCTGACAATATATGAAAAAAAAATCTCAACCACACAATATCTGTCGCATCCCAACCGACTCAATGGCCCATTGTCGGCGCTGGATACGACAGATATTGTATGGTTGACATTGTTCTAGCTTCCCTACTTCCACTCGTTTTAAGCTCTGAAAATTTACAATGAAACTTGGGTCTGTCACGATATCACATGTGATTTGACGTTATCTGAGAAAAGGAGGTGTTGTTCCTTGATATTTAACTCTAGAATTAGCGCATGGAATTTCCAAACACGTTTTTCTATACTGTTTATATACTAAATGGCTTGTGGGTCGACGACTTTGTTGGTTACAGGCCCTCTAATAAAAGGTGAAACACACTAAAACTATAATAGAAAAAATGTCATCAATATTGAAGTTAATTCCATTAATCACCGCTAGGGTCTACTATGTATTTACAAAAAAAAAAGGACAATTTCACTTTGTTGTTGTTGTTATCAATACTTTTGACCCGAGTGTCGCAACAAACAAAATTATTCAGCGGAAAGTTTGTGGGCTTTTCACGCTACTGATTGGGTTTCGAGACCCGCGGTGGACATAGCACAGATAATCCATTGTGCATCTTTGCATTTACCAACAAATCAATATGATGTAACTTATGGTTCCCATGGAGAGTGTACAAATAGGTCTTTAGTTTGAGTATTACGTTGCTGTATGTTTAGACAATTGTACCAAATGTTAGTAAACTAAGGTAACATCGACTTTCGAAGACAATATCCGATTTTAGACTATTTTCCCTTCTATTGTCCCAGATCCCTAAATGACTTATTTTTACGTATGTTGTGTTTTTTTTTTTTCTCACAGTTTTCCAACACATTGTACAATAAGGTAGGGAGTAATGCAATATTAGTAAATCAACAATTTAATATATATGAATCAAATTATGCATAAAAAGTCCAACTTTATCGGATAAGCCAACAAGTTCCTGTGTCATTGAAGTGGGTCTCAAAACCACGTGATATGGGCAAAGGGCGCGGGTTGGCCCCCTATGGTAGAGCTCTGGATTTCGGAACTGACACGACGAGGCCGATTCCATGCTACACCACAAAATATCCCCCACATTTTAACTTGAGTGTGTTATTAGAGTGACAGTCAGTCTTTTAGCGTGGGTGGCAGGGTGCCGTTGACTGGCTGCCTTCTCTCTATTTAGTAGTTTAAAATTAGGGACGGCATAACATGGTTATAAATTCAGATGTCGCTAGAAGCTAGTTTTGCATGTCATTCAAGGCGGCTGTAAGGTACTAAAGTTTTTTATAATTTAAACTTTAATCCATCCCCTGATTAGATATATCTAATCACTTTATAGTAACCTAGTGTAATATATTCTAACTTCAACTTACGAAAACAATTTTTTAAATAGATTAGTATAATGAGAGAATGATACTCGTTATGAATATATAGAAATTAGTGGCACAGCGGTATGTCTGCGGACTTATAACGCTAGAATTTGGGTTTCGATACCCACGGTGGCAGAGCACAGATAGCACATTGTGTAGCTATGTGCTTAATTACAAACAATATAGAAATTAAAAACGCTCAGCTTGAGAAAATGTATAGCCGCGAACTTCCAAGGTTGATAAAAAACTGGCGAAATGGAATCTACCATCAGTAAGTAGAATATGTCGCCACAATATGTGGGTGTTCGTCAGTAAGTACAATACGTTGCTATAGCATGTCGGTGTTCGTCAGAAATTAGAATCTGTCGCCACAATGTGTGAGTGTTAAAATCTGCCGTCACAAAACGTAAGAGTCCAAACGAACTATCAGGCTTTAAAGTGGCTCTCAAGAATACATAAAGGACCGTTCTTACCCCTTGATACAGGAACTACATACAATGGACTGTATGTAAAAGTTTAATTGTTTCTTATTTTTATGATGCATAACACAACGTGTTGTGTTATTAAGACAGCCAGCCATGTTTATCTAATTGGCAGAGCCTTGTTTTTTTCTGACATCCTTATTAAAGCGTTGATTTCACAGTTACGTTTAAGTTACTGTCTCCACCAGTCTACAGTATATTCTAAATCTGGCAGTTGTAAGCAATGTAGACAGCAAGAGAAAATTAAAAGAAAAGCCACGACGTCTATCATAATTTAAGTAAGCTTAAAAATGTGATTAAACGCACGAAGTTACTTCCTAGTAAAGTGTACAGGGGATTTTATCTAACTTTATAGTTGTGCTTGTTTTAACGTAAGGCATGGATCACTGCTTTGTGGGACATAAAGAATCTATCATTATAAAGAGGATCGCGATGCGTGGATTATTATCTATTATAAAACAAGGAGTAATTCTGAGAAGTAAAGGATACGACTCTCACTATGTGAAGGAGTTTAAATTATATGTACATATAAAGGTATATAAGTTATGTGTCAGTGATGAATACAATCCCAGTTTAAAGTCCAAGATATTACAAATTTATTCGTGTTAATTTATGAAATTCGTGTCTTTTTTTTTTTTTCGTTATGATTCAGATTCCATCCAAAAACCTGGGACCAAGGTTTGCATCCGCATTTTAGAGCCGTGGATGCGTTATTAGAGTGAATTTTACTAATTGTTTTGACATGAGTTGGCGGCGGGTTGTATTGACTTGTTGACTAAACTACCTTCCCTCTAGTTTATTACTTTAAAATTAGAAATGGCTGGCACAGATAGCTCTCGAGTATCTTTACACGAAATCCAACAAGCAAATAAACAATCTAAGTAGCTATGTTTCACCGACAAGCAATCAAATATTGTGAGTTGTAATATGTACTCCAAGTGATCAAAAATATCAAAACAATACATAAAAATAACAACAAAAACCGCAAACTTGTCGTGTTAATCTGTTGAATCAAAAGATGAAATATGAAACTCTAAACAGTTCGTATACACATCGGACATCCTGTGATTAGACTCTGACCCTGGAAGATTAACCTTTCTGTAGATGATGTTAGTCTTTACAACAGAAAAAAAAATGTTCTAAAAATATCAAATTATTTTTGCATCAATAAATTGTATACTGGTTCAAGGTCTCATTGGATCTCTGTGTTTATTGAAACCCCGAATTATTAGAATGTCTCTTGTTCGTTATCATCATCCTTGCAGCTTTATAGGACACAAACGTAGACTTGAAATGATGAATGCCAAAAGCTCGGTTGATAAATCCAAATATGTCAACCAGTGTGGTGCGAAAGATAAACTCTGAGACTAATTGACTATTTATATTCATTTCCTTCTCTTAGCGGCTTCCATCTTGGATGTCTTGTCCAGGGCCAATGACACGGTATAACATATGCTAACAGTCACACGTGCGGGTATAGGCGTGTTTCTAACTTTATCTTCGAGGAGTTCGAAATTGTGCCTGTATTCAATTACTTCGACTTCAGGTTTTTCAAAATAGCAATGTAATAATAAATTATATTTCACTTTCGGCGGGAATGCTATCTCGGAATCAAGAGGGATGTGAATTTCCCGCGAGTTTCTGGAACTGTAGTTCACTGTCGGAAGCAACATGTCGATAATAATTTCAAGCTATCCAAATAACATTAGATTTAGAAGTAGCACGTTCTTCATCTACTCTAGAAATGTTTCTTGTTGGATCACGAATATTTCGTTGATCAGAATTCAACTGATCTCAAAACGATGAGCGTCTTAAAGCGATCAGCAAAAATAATCGTCGTAATATCTTGTCTTTCATAAGTTTTTCCCGGATTAAATTTTTGCATGCGGGTGCTTGGGGCGCAAGTTGGCCTTGAGGTAGAGCCCTGTATTTCTAAGCTGGCGTCTCGGTTTCGGATCTTTGCGATTCTACAAAATATTCAAAGCACTTAATCTGTGAATGCGTTATAAGAGTGACAGCCAATTTCTTAGCGTGGACGGTAGAGTGCTGCTGATTGACTGACTTCCCTCTGATTAATAGTTAGAAATTACGGACGACGGCAGATAGCCTTAGCAACCTTGCCACAAATACGAATACAGGTTTAACTGAAAACCAGTTTCTCTAGCTGGATATTATTACACTATAAAACCGCTAGTAATCGCAGTTTAAAAATCTCATGAAATAAGTTAATATACACGAGTCATGCAAAGTATATCTTGTTGATACCGACAAGCCAATTAAAATAACTTGGGATTTTCACTAAACAAACAAGTGGATAAGCTTCTTCTCAAGTCCATCAAAGCTATCTGGGTGCTCTAGGGATTTCCACTAATACAGAAGCAGATCAATTTTCCATTGAGGTCCATCAAAGTTATCTGGGGTGCTCTAGAGATTTCCACTAATACAGAAGCAGATAAATCTTCTATTGAGTGTATTAAAGTGATCAGCGGTGCTTTGGGATTTCCACTCTCAAGTCCATATTAGTTGAGTAGGATTGAATTCCATTCAGCATCTGTATAAGTGTGGTAGTTTGGATAGTGACGGTAAAGTGTATTGTTTGGTGTGGGAAAGGTACCGTGTTCGATCTTGGGACGTACGAAAGCTGGATTACCACATAAGAACAACTTCTCCAAACACTAATGGATATAAATGAGTAAAATACTGAATGTCAGTTATAACGTTTGACCATTTCTTAGGCGAAAGTACGCTCGCTCCATTCATCTGATGTTCTTGAATTTCATTGTTGTTGTTTCTATTTTGCGCTACTGGGCGCTCTTTTTTACGCATTTTTTATATTGTGATATTTTACGTTATAATTCCATAAAATCTTAACTCGATAGTAAAGAAATGTCCATGGTTTTGTAGCAAATTTGAATAAGAGAAAAATCCGTTAGAGCAATTTATCATATACAGCTTTACATAAGTTTAAGAGTTTGATGTTGTTTTGGTGATGATGAAAAGTCTTTCCCCAAAACAAGACCATTCTATTTTGAACTTGGTTTGCATTGTAAGAAAGGTTTTCAACATTCTTATGTCATTTGGGACACGCTGTGCACTTAGTACCAGAACCAATAATAAATGTTCTTCAACTAGTTCTTATGACTTTCGTTGGTTGAGGTCTGACCAACCGTATCTAAGTCTTTCAATCACCGAACGACAATGAAAGTGGTTACGATGAGAATAACAAGATATATTGATCTTACTACCCGTTTTGCTTCGCAGTTTTCTTGTTCTCTTTCTGATTGGAACGAAATGTTTTTAGGTACCTCGCTTTCTGATCACCTTCAACAATAACTCCCATCGTGACAACAACCACAACATTTGGATTTTATGCAAGCATCACAACTTTTAACCTTGCACTTGAAACTTAGTTCAGCGTAATTATGACATTCTCTTAGCATGTATTGACTAGTACGGCATTGAAAACAGGTTTTGTGTAGGCAAATTACCTTGAGAAAGGCTTCTTTTTGTTGTTGTTAAGCGCAAGGCGACACAATGGGCTATCTGTGCTGTAGTCCATTACGGATAAATAAACCCGTTTTTTGTTTTGTTTTTTTTGCATTATAAGCCTTCAAATTTACCGCTGAGCCACTGGGAGCTTGAAAATGGCAATTGCAATTGAGCTTTGATCAACATCTTGAAACAAACGGGAGGAGGATGAAAAACTCATTTTCAAACGAAGATTTATCTGCAAAAGTTGAACCGATTAGCACAAAATTTGTACTGTTCGAAAGTTCTAATACCAAATCGTCGTCGAAAAATAATTTTATACTGTATTTTATCGTTTGATATATTGTGATAACCAAAAGAGTCGCTAATTCCTGTATGATAGACTACCGATTTTATATAATGTCGGTATTTTGCTGTAAAACTAAGCGGACCAGAAGAAGAAGAAGTGAATGTATATCTCCTCGCTGTTATGGGTACATTTTCTTTTGAATACCGCATGTTTTCCAAATCTCACGACTATTACAATCCTGACACGAGTTTTGTTGATATTGTTTCAGGCTTAATATAGCAGGCAATATCGTGAAAGCTCACCAAAGAACAAGGTTTAACGTTTTCTTGATTGCTAGCTCAGAGATGTGTTGAATACCTGTCAAACTGGCACACAAATTACCGAGTAACTGACACCTAACACACACGTGACTCACTTATGCATTGTCTGGGTGCAACGAACAAGTTACGTGTATTTCGTTACCACATATATACCTGATGCACTTTTTTATTTCACTTTTCAAAACCCTTTACAATAGCAAAATAAACATTTTAAACGCTTCGAAAACAACGGTGATAATTTACCTGTTTTTGTTTTGTAGCATATTATTAATCTGCAAACTGGTATCCGATGGCTGCCAGTTAAGAAGGCAGTGCTTGATGGGGGTTGCCATGGTAACTTCCAGGTTGTGTACTGTGATTAGCTGCCTGGATTGCTTTCATCCCTAGCCTTTCCCTCGTGTCTGACAGAGCTAAATATAGTACGATGAAATGTCAGTGTGAGTTTCAGGGTTCGGTGTATACCCCTCTCCGCTTGGGGGATACACGTAAACAAGCAGAGCTAGGCTCAGTTTTCTTCTTCGTCACAAGCTATGTTTTAATAAACAAGTGAACAGCAAAGAAACTTTGAACATTCGGAGAAAGTACAAAGTATTGAAAAAACAACAACAACATTCAACGTTGTGTGGAAAGAAGTTGGAGTACACATATGAGAGGTTTCTCGGTTATTATATATTCTGCCAATTGTGTATCAACAATCTACATCTTTGTAATAACCATAGGGTGTATCACATTCTTAATAAGGTAATAAGAAGCAAGGTCGACTAATCGAAAATAAACATAAAAATGAAACGATAGCGAGAAAGCTTTTATTTTTAAATAGATAAAACGATTGTTTCAGACTTCTGTGTTTCATGATAAAGTACCATTTGTTATTCTGTGTTTCATGTTAAAGTACCATTTGTTACTTGCGTAACTTCACATTTTAGATTATATTCATTGGGGTAATAATAATAATAACAATAGATACTAACAGGGAAAGGCGGAAGAAGAATACTGTGCATTGTCTTGTAAAGCAGCATAATGTCATGTGTGTGTATGTGACAAGTGTTTATACTGTGTTTTAACTTAACGACATGGCATTGCATGCAAGGAAACATCATTTTTAAAGAATTGTTACCAGTTACTAGAACAGCTATTCCATCACAAGATTCATAAGTAGTTTCCTTAGTGAACCAGTAAAGGTAGTTTTATTTATAAGTAGTTTCCTTAGTGAATCAGTAAAGGTAGTTTTATTTATAGGTAGTTTCCTTAGTGAACCAGTAAAGGTAGTTTTATCTATAAGTAGTTTTCTTAGTGAACCAGTAAAGGTAGTTTTATTTATAAGTAGTTTCTTTAGTGAACCAGTAAAGATAGTTTTATTTATAAGTAGTTTCTTT
>NW_013666981.1:281927-283240 GCF_000517525.1 Limulus polyphemus
GATTGCGACTAGAATAAGAGCATTTGTTTCTTTGTTGTTGTTTTTTTCTAGATCTAAAACGACTTTGTTCCTCAAGAGACTTTCACTTAAGATTACATCAAAGAGTTTCTGACATGTTTATCAGTTTTTAGGAATAAATGAAAAATTGAATGTGATTTAACCAGATTACGTAAAACTGATTTTCCGTAAACCAGTATGAATGTTAAGAATTTGATATTTAGTCTGTTTTACAGGTTGTTCCCGTTTTTGTTTGATAGTCGAGTAAAAGTGTACAAATAAGATGATATGAGAAAGAAGCAAGGACTAAATGTTATTTACATGTTTTAAAAAGAATGGATATAATATACATTAAATGAAAGAAACGGGAATTGAATATCATCCATATATTTTAAACAGAACATATCCAATAGCAATTATATGAATGGAAAAAAGGACAGAAAATTCACACTCATGATTCTAAACGTAATAGATCTAAAGTATAAGTATAAGAACAGTGTTAGGCCACAACAGTAACCTGTACAAGTATAGATATAAAAGTAATGTTAGGCCGCAATAGTAACCTGTATAAGTATAGGTATAACAGTAATGTTAGGCCACAACAGTAACCTGTACAATTATAGATATAATAGTAGTGTTAGGTTGCAATAGTCACCTGTACAATTACAGATATAACAGTAGTGTTAGGTTGCAATATTCACCTGTACAATTACAGATATAACAGTAGTGTTAGGTCGCAACAGTAACTATAAATATAGTACAAGGCACGATATGATTATTCAAAGTCAGTCTGAAGTGAAACGTGACGTTTGTTTAGATTACTTTGGCTAAGTTATTAGTAAACCAAATAGGACCCTTTGCTTCATCGTGTATATCTTTATTCCGCGCACGTCACACAACTGCTTCACTGATGTACGGTACAGCAGGAAGACACAAGATTTAACAATACTATGCTCTGACGATAAGAAGACACGAGATTTAACAATAATGTGTACTATCAATAAGAAGAAACAGGATTTAACGATTATGTGTACTGTCAAGAAGAAGACACAAGATTTAACAATACTATGCTCTGACGATAAGAAGACACGAGATTTAACAATAATGTGTACTATCAATAAGAAGAAACAGGATTTAACGATTATGTGTACTGTCAAGAAGAAGACACAAGATTTAACAATACTATGCTCTGACGATAAGAAGACACGAGATTTAACAATAATGTGTACTATCAATAAGAAGAAACAGGATTTAACGATTATGTGTACTGTCAAGAAGAAGACACAAGATTTAACAATACTGTGTGCTGTCAATAA
>NW_013666981.1:283720-285211 GCF_000517525.1 Limulus polyphemus
TTTGCTTCATCGTGTATATCTTTATTCCGCGCACGTCACACAACTGCTTCAGCTCTTTGTACAGTGTGGTGGTTTCTATCAAATGTTATGTAACATTTTGCGTATACAGGTGTCATTAGTTTCAAAAGACAGGGAATCGGTGGCAGAGCAGGAATCAAACAGCTAGTTTGCATGTGTCTCGTGAGTTGTATTCCATTCTTTCTTTGATGTTAGTTTGATGAACAGTATTGTTTAAAATGTTTAATATATTTAACAGATATTTGATTATTCTCCATTTATTTACTGTAATTTTTGTTGTATCAGCTTAGTATATGGATTTTGGTTTAACTCAAATCTCCTAAGTTGTCTGAACCTCCTGAGGTTTTATTAGGATTGTGGTCGAAAATCTCGATAACAACGAAAACAAAACAACAACTGAATAATCATTCTAGTTACATTATATTCAATTAACGACGACATTAATTTTTGGTTTTATTTTATTCTCTAATTATTTTTCTATTAGCTATGATACTTTTTAAATATATTTTTATATTCCCCCTTTTTTCATATATAATCAAGTAGTAGTAAAATTCCCAGCTTTTTTTAAATATTCCGATGATGTTAAGAAGGCGTGTTTATTGTACTATCCCAGCTTACTATGAATGGTTATAAACCTTAAGCTCAAGTTATAAGTTCAAACTTGTTTCTCTAGTTATACTTCCATTTGGTTGAATTCCGAAAATTGAAAGTAGGTCAAGACTCGAGGTAATTTGAAGACTAAAAAAGTCATGGCGAAGGCGTTTAGAATATTTGATTGGTTTTTTTGCTTTCACCTTGGGCGACTTTCTAGGTTATGTAAGACAGAAAATATGTCCTGTTCTGTTTGTTTAAAACTATTGACGAATCAAGAGAACACTTACTTGAGTGGCATTCAGGCCCACTGATAACTAACAAAAGTATCCGCATAACTCAGATTCTGAAAATGTCACGCAGAGAATAAAGGAGGGCAAAGGAAAGAAACAAACACAAGTCAAACTAGAGGGGCGCTCAGTAGAGCGCATACCACCGCCACTCAGCGTTGATCATATCCGGCCGTCTTTATCAAGAGACACGGACCATTTTTGGCAGGACAATGAAGAATAATATTCTACATAGCTCTACCAAGTTTCATCAAAATCTAATTATTTTTGACTGGGCGCCCACAGAATTTTTTTTGGGGGGGGGGGGCAAAACATGTATGTATGAGATCAATGTTTTACAAGGTAAGTCAACAGACTAAAAGTATATGTGTTATGTGTGCTTAAACGCAAACACAAATTTACAGTTTTAATAAAAACTACTACAAATTTTTCGTTTAACTACGATGTTAAGTTTGCATCATAATACGTGCAGTTTTGAGGGAAATGTAAGGGGGCAAATGCTCCCTCTTGCCTCTTCCTGCGGGCGCCCATGGTTATAGAGTAAAAATAATGTGAAAAATCGGTTCTCATGTTAACAGATCGGGATTTTTTT
>NW_013666981.1:286021-292192 GCF_000517525.1 Limulus polyphemus
ATAAATAAATAAATAAATATAAATAAATAAATAAATCTGTCATCATTAGATATGACCTAGCTGTTGTAATATGCAAGTTTTACCTGAGTAAAAGAATTAGCTCATGTATACGATCTTTCGACATTCCGTTAACAAGAATGTCATGCTACATGTGGAACACTTGCAGGAAATTTTACATGAATATATTTAATTTAAGACATATTATAAACCAGTTATGGAAAAGTAAAATTCATGACTTTCAGTCATTACGTTATAAATAGGTGGAAAATTAAAATTTTAACATCAGATTGGGATCGTTGGTTATTTGTAGAAAAATAAATATCCTAAACAAAATAAGCACTGCAATAGAAAATACAGAAACAAGTAAAGTGATTTTACTTGGATGGATTTTAAAATGTTCAATCCCTACTAACTATCCAACTAGTATCACTTGTTTGTGTACTTTTTATTGCTACATTTATTTTGTTTTGGATACTTCTTAGAGCAATTCTACAAATAACCAACGATCCATACTTTCTGTTAACATTTTAATTTTTTTTCATATTTATTTGTTCAGTTTTTATATGTCTAGGGAATGTACATTACATCTATAAACTTTCAGTATATCCATATCCCTGATAGCTATAACTTTTACAAGAATTAAAACTACAATCACAAATTTATAAAATGTAATCCTTACTTTGGCCTACAGATAATTGTATAAAGCTGCCAAATTGTTTCATTACATTTTGTAGCAGGATCCCTACTTCATTCTAACATTTTAAGTTTTAACTTTTAAATATATTTCTTGTTTGTTTACTTTTTATGTTATACCTGTATAAAGTATACACTTTACCTTTAGAAACTGTCACGTCTATCCATTGATATATAGCGTTATCTGTTGGGTTGAAAATATATTTAAGTACGTGCATGATACGTGTACCATTTATAAAAAATCTGTATCTATTTATTGGAATATCAAAAGCGGATACTCACAGACCACATAAGTAAGCTGCATAAATATTGTAGCGATAGACCAAGACGTCTAGGGGCTAGCCCCGCTGACGTGATCAGATAGGTAGGTAGGTAGTAGACGAAAAATTTGCTTTTAAAAAAAAATTTTAATTATTATATCGTAACCAATACTTTTAATGTTTTAATGGCCGATTTTTCGCTTAGGAATTCAATAGGGTGGTTTTTGGTGCGTGAATTATTTGGAAACCTTGTCGATCCCTACTAATAAGTACTATGGTACTTAATAATAAAATAGACGAAGAAGCCGTTTATTGAAGTGAGTAACAGTGGTTTCCCTGGCTACTTACTAATAGTGCACATAGATTGTTTGTTTGTTTTAGCGCAAAGCTATACAATGGCTATATGCGCCCTGTTCATGGGGAATCTAACCCAGGATTTTAGCGTTGTAAGTCCGTAAACTTACTGTTGACCCTCGGGGGAAGTGCAGGTAGAGTATCCATAAAACTGAAGTGTTAGAAAAATGTCACAGTGCGTAAGTGTGTCATGCCTTCAGCTTCACCCGACCCCAAAGTTTATTCGGTGGATAGAAATTGATTTTTCAGTCTGAATGGCAGAAGTGGGCTAAACGGCTAGGTCAGAGACCATAGGGTTGAACTACAGTTACCCCAATTTTCAATTGATGACCAGAGAGAAGATAAACAGATAGCAGCATCCGCCGATTCAAGGGATTTTTGAACCGAATATCTGATCTGACTGTTACTTTAATAACTCACCCACAGCTAGAAGTGTATGGCGTATTCAGCGGCATCTCATCTCGGACATTTCGATCCACAGTTCGAAACGCTAACCAATAAACCATGTCCAGCCAATGGTTTTAGAGCCATTAATCGGGGACTTCATTTTTAAAATATAGTTTAACTGTATTAGCAATTACAACAATCAATAGAAATCGCACTTTCCTTAATTTTTACTGAGCAAATTCTCCAAATTTTGAAAAAGTCATTGACATCCTTTTGTTTTTCACGGCAATAAAATAAATTATTAGTACACATCTTAAGGCCGCTGCCGTTATTTTTTACATCATAGATGTTCAAACTTCCACCATTTAAGAAACGGCAAGCAGATCGATCCAAAATCTTATTAAAAAAAACCTAACATTATGTGAATTTTAATTGTACGATCTGATTTTAGGGGAAAAAAAGTTAATTATTTTTAGATATTTTGTAAGATTTACTGCGGAATATCCTTACTGATTAAAAAACGTAGGTAACGTTATAACAACACATTATTCTGTCGTTCATTGGGACTGACCTGGCATGGCCAGTTGGTTAGGGCTCTCGACTCGCAATCTGAGGGTTGCGGGTTCGAATTCCCGTCCCACCAAACATGCTTGCCTTTTCAAACCCACTATTCGTTAGTAAAAGAGTAGCCCAAGAGTTGGCGGTGGGTAGTGATAACTAGTCTTTCACTGCTAAATTAGGGACGGCTAGCACAGATAGTCCTCACGTAGATTTGGCGAAATTCAAATAAAAAAAAACAATTACTGTATCCTTCCAAAGACCTAAATCCCGAAGCTGTATCTGATCCTCCAGCTTAGAGCTACAAGAGCGGTGTTTAAAATAGTTTCTATTGCCAAGACCTATAATATTTCTGGTAGGAACAATAAATTTGAAATATATTTATTTTCCGTAATAAAGAACTAAAGCGGTAATTTCTTATTGTCTGAGAAGAGAAAAAATATATAAATTTATTTATTTATGGAAGGATGTGTTAGACTAAAATACCTCAACCCCACCCCACCCTCACTTAATCCTCTATCGATAAGTAAACATCCTGGTCTTGTCTTGGCGGTTCTACAGGCATGGAAGACTGTTTTTCTTCACCTATTTTAAAGTATAGTATCGTATACCAGCATTTCAGTAGAAACATTAAAAAAAAATTGTGAAAGAAAGAAGTTAAGATGTTATTTTATACACGTACGTAAAGCATTCAAGACTTCACTTTTCCTTAAAAAACAACAAACAATGGAACTAAGTAGACAAAAACAAATTCGAGCAACGCTGACACTTTAACATTTTTCTGCAGTTTTTGGCTGTGTGGTCCCGATCCTCAGCGTGAAATTTTCAGTTGAAACGTAAGTTGTTTAGATTTTAGATAAGATCAGCGACAAAGAAGGAATTTGTCTTCTCAACCTGAGTATGGTCATGTGGTGGTAAAATCTTTTCAAGTTTGGGCTTGTTCTCAAGCTTCAGAAGTAAATAGAAAAATCTGTACTTGAAAAAAAGAAAAACAACAACAAAAAAAAAAAACTGGTGGGCAATTTCACAATATTCCATGGATATCACTATAAGAAAACCAACAAAACAAAAACTGGTGGGCAATTTCACAATATTCCATGGATATCACTATAAAAAAAACAACAAAAATAAAAACTGGTGGGCAATTTCACAATATTCCATGGATATCACTATAAAAAAACCAACAAAAACAAAAACTGGTGGGCAATTTCACAATATTCCATGGATATCATTAAATTGAACAAATTCACACTTTCATTTTATTTTACCCCATTTAATTTTTAGTTTCTTTGAAGTTAAGCACAAAGCTACACAATGGGCTATTTGTGCACTGCCCACCACGGGTATCGAAGCCCGGCTTCTAGCGTTGTAAGTCCGCAGATTAATTTTCAGTATGACAAAATTTTTAGTTGAGAATAATTTCACACAATTTTAGACGTTTGCGTGTAGTATTGTTTCCAGCCTGAAGGGCATCTTATGGAACACTAGGGCTAAAACGGCCGAGTCAGAGAGTTCCTCAGTAGGTCAGCGGTAAGTTTATGGATTTATAACACTAAAATCCGGGGTTCGAGTTCCCGTGGTGGATAGAACGCAGATAGCCTATTACGTTAAAAACAATAAAAGCGACTCAGGAGTTCACGCAGAGCCATTCCTAATATTGAACTGCTAATCATAAGGAGGGCAACTGGTCAGAAGCATCCACCGCCTACATAGTTACTTTTAACCGAATAGTGGTTTTGACTATTACTCTTATAATGCACCCACAGTTGAAAATGTCTGTTGGAACAAAATAACTGGTTTTCACTATGTTAGGCCCCTTATTGTCTCAGCAATTAAAAATCAGGTTTAGATAACTACGGTGGGCAGAGCACATATAGCCCAATGTGTGTTTTTTAACGACAAACTAAACAAATAACTGTGTTTCAGAACTGCAATATTTTCGCACTTTACTCGCGCTTTCTTTTTCCCCGTAAAGTTATAAATTTTACATAAATTTGACAATCGCAGGATAAATTGAATAATCATGAGCCAATGAGGAAATTGGTTGAATCCTTTTGATAATGAACTGAATTTTGAATTAGCCTGTAAAATCTGGTTAAAATTTCTTAATTTTTGTTTTAATGGCTAGCGCCCTCGCGGTGTCTCAGTGATACTTCTGAAAGCTTATAATGGTAAAAAATCTTGTTTCGATACGTGTGGTGGGCAGAGCATGGATAGCCCATTGTTTAGCTTTGTGATTAACAACAGACAAATATATAAGGTGCAAATATTTTGCGTGTTTCAAATGTTTTTAGGAAAAGACAGTAAACTACTCTTGTTAAAAAGTTATCACTTCACTCTTGTATTATCTTTACAGTATTTACTACCAGTTATCATGTTACTATTTTATCAGCACTCCAGAAGAACCAAGTAGATATTAAGAACTTTTTTCATTAAATGAAGTGCATATGATAGCATTCCCAGTTTGACCTTGAAGAAAAAAAGTCCACCTTTCGTAAGGGTACAGGTTATAGGGTTTTTATAATTTTGTATCAAGACTTGTTGAACCTACGTGTTTTTTTGTTTTTTTTTCTGATATCATGAGTGCATATAATATAATATGCTGCCATCTGGTGTACTAAATTAATCCTACACTTGCGAATTCCGTTAGTAGCCTTCCGGGACATACTATCCACCTGTTAACTAGACTAATCATGGGAATTGGTTTGTTTTGGTTGTTGCTAAGCGTAAAGCTACGCAAAGGGCTAGCCGTGCTATGCCCACCATGTGTATCGAAACCCACTTTTTTAGCGTCTTAAGCCTGTAGACATGTCGCTGAGCCACTGGAAATGGACATAGCTAATTTTTATATGATGAAAAAATCTAACCCTATCTGCTCGGCATTAAAAAAAAAGTTAACAAAGTACGCTACTTGAGGAACTACATATAGTTAAATACTTTGAACCAAACTTCTAATTCATGATGTTGTATATATTGAAACTATTTCATTCTTTATTGTAACTGTTCTTTCAGCGCTGCCTCTAACAGATTTGTTTCAAATAAATGGGACTTTTCTGCAATTACGGGCTCGGTGTGTTCTGATAGTTAGTGTGTCGGGCTGCCGTATCTGAAGGTTCAAGGCTCTAGCCGCGATATGCTGCTAAGCGCACTCTGAATTGTTAGATGTGTGTGTGTGTGTGTGGTGGGGGGTATTTGTGTGTTTGAAGTTAGCCACAAAGCTACACGATGGGATATCTGTGCTACGCCCACCACGGGTATCGAAACCCGGTTTCTAGCGTTGTAAGTCCGTAGACATAACGCTGTGCCACTGGGGGGGGGGTATACTGCTCACTGGTTGCCTTCCCTTTGATCAACAGTTCTAAATTAGTGATGACTATGCCATTCAGGTCGCAAATATCAATTTTCCGCTTTTTTACAGCTGTATAAAAAAAATAATCACGACTAACACTGAAAAAGCTGCGACGGTACACGACTTTCTATAACTTTTAATCTAAGAAACTACAGCTTTTCGTGTTTCTATTTTGTCTCTTACATTATGAACGTGCAGTAGCAGTTTGACAAAATGAAGATAAACAACCAACATGTATTTATGAAAATTTTGTTTTAAGTGCACCTTCCTCGTATAACTCATTTTTTTCACCAGTGTTCGAAAATTACTGAATGTATACTTGCTTCTGTTATAATACTAATACATTTTATCTTTTGTATTCAAATTGAACGTTTGCCATCATACACTAACGATCATCTGTGGTCAATATTTGTGAAGTGAACATATGTTTAACACCGAGTCTTATAGCATGGTCAGGTGGTTAGGGCGCTTCATTCGCAATTTGAGGGTCGCGGGTTGGAATCCCCGTCCCACCAAACATGCTCGTCCTTTCAGCCGTGGGAGCGTTATAAAGTGACGGTCAATCCCACT
>NW_013666981.1:292560-294079 GCF_000517525.1 Limulus polyphemus
CCCTCTAGTCTTTCGCTGCAAAATTATGGACGGCTAGCGCAGATAGTCCTCGTTTAGCTTTGCACGAAACACAACACGCAAATAGAACGCCTATTTCCGAATATTTATATATTAATTGGTAATAGGGTATTAGTCATACGATATATACAACGTGAGGCGGGTTGGTCCTGTCGTAGCTTTCTGGATTTAGGAGTTGGCGAGCCGGTTTCGAATTCGTACAATGCCGCTTTTTTCAGTGGCTCAGTGGCAAGTCTACAGGTTTACGAGATTAAAAATCGGGTTTCGAAATTCGTGTAGCTTTGTGCTTAAAAATAACAGTCAAACCATAAGCTACCATAAAATAGTGTGTGTGAGTGCGTGTTTTCTTATAGCAAAGCTACATCGGGCTATCTGCTGTGTCCATCGAGGGGAATCGAACCCCTTATTCTATCGTTGTAAATCCGAAGATTTACCGCTGGCCCATCGGGAGACTCCATAAAAATAGTCTCCATACAGTAAGCTGTATATGCGTTATAAGAATGACAGTCAATTTCTTATGATGGGTAGTGGGTGGCAGGGGAACTGCTAACTGGTTGCCCTCTCTTTGGCCAGTAGTTTAAACTTATGTGTGTTGCAAATAGTCTCCATACAGTAAGCTGTGGATGCGTTATAAGAATGACAGTCAATTTCTTATGATGGGTAGTGGGAACTGCTAACTGGTTGCCCTCTCTTTGGCCAGTAGTTTAAAATTATGTGTGTTGCAAATAGTCATAGTAGCTTTGGCATAAATACGAAATATAAAGGTTTAATGTGTTTTTTAAACAGTTAACAATCCGAAGGTATCTAGGCTTGGCATGGCCTGGTGGTTAGGGCGCTCGACTTGCAATCTGCGGGTCGCATGCTCGAATCCCAAACATGCTCGCCCTTTCAGCTGTGAAGGTTCTATGTTGTGACGGTCAATCCCCCTATTCGTTGGTAAGAAAGTAGTCCAAGAGTTGGCGGCGGATTGGGTTGACTAGCCGCCTTCCCTCTAATTTATCACTGCTAAACTAGGGACGGCTACTGCAGCTAGCCCTCGTGTAGCTTTGCGCGAAATCCAAAACAATCCAAACTAAACCGAAAGTACCTAATAGTATATGTATTTTAAGTGTGGTAAGAGACTACTCAGTAAAAGTTGTTGATATTTTTTATTACTCTTTATTTTTAAAGTTGAATTTTTTGTTTCTTGGGGAAGAATCAGAGGGTTTTTATAATTCAACTATATGTATATTTTTAACACACACCCTTTTTCACTGCTTTAATGAGAAGTCACTGTCTCATTCAGCATTTAGCCCGTCTTTCCCCACGGCTATCTACATTCCGACACTGCCAGTGGCCTCTGTGACCATGACCCTGACGACGGTTAAGGCCATTAGTCTCACTACATTATTTTAGAATGGCCTAAAGTGAAAATCTATTTATAAGCTTAACAAGTAATCTTTTTTTTCCGTTTTTTTCAGACGCAGAACATAACGTGTGTTATTATAATACTTTAAATATC
>NW_013666981.1:294909-302772 GCF_000517525.1 Limulus polyphemus
AATAATACTTTAAACATTTATAAACCAGAGCATTCCATTTCGTAGAGATGTAGAACATAACGTTCGCTATAATAATACTTTAAACATTTATAAACCAGAGCATTCCATTTCGCAGAGACGTAGAACATAACGTTCGCTATAATAATACTTTAAACATTTATAAACCAGAGCATTCCATTTCGTTTGGTTTCAGATAATTGCACTAGTCGTCCCTAATTTTGAGCTGCTAGAATAACAGGTAGGCAGCTAATCAACAACACCCACAGCCAAATTATGGGTTACTTGAACCAATTTGTGTGATTTACACTCATTCATATAATGCACCCACAGCCCCAAAGAGCGGAGCGCGATTTTTTTTTATGCAGTAACGGGGCGCGAATATTGGACCGGCATACTAACCATTGGACCACTCTCGGCCACTTACATTATACTTAGGCTGATATTGGAATAGATTAATGCGAATAATACTAACTATGGGAAAACAACAATGTTGCGCTGGAAACTGACGCAGGTTAATTGGGTTTTTATAAAAGTTAACCTCAGTTTACCCACCTTCACTGGCAGTTTAATTTTAAAAAAAAATACATGGTTATATCCATCGACTTTAAAGAAAAAGATTGTTAGAAGTTCTCTGGAAGATACTTAATCCATAATGTAATTCAATCGTTCGAGCACGGGCTTGAATACCAGGGTCGTGGATTCGGGCCCCATGTTGGATGCCAGTTTTTCTTGTGGTAGTTTAACGTGCAGGATCTGAACCCGGGACCACTCGCACGTAGGACAAGTGTTCTACCAACTGGTTTGATTTGTTTTGAATTTCGTGCAAAGCTACTCGAGGGTTTTCTGCGCTAGCCATCCCTAATATAGCAGTGATAGACTAGCTGGAAGACAACTAGTCAACACCACCAGCTCTCGAGCTACTCTTTTACAAACGAATAAGGGGACTGATCGTCGCATAATAATGCCTCCACGGCTGAAAAGGGCGAGGATGATCGTTGACGTGGATTCGAACCCACGATCCACGGATCGAGAACCGAACGCCCTAACCATCAGGCCATTCCAGGCAGATTTTACCAGTTACGTTAAGGCTTGTTTGTTTGTTGTCATGTCCAAAGCTGCACAATCTGTGCTGTACCAACCACGGTTATCAAAACTCGATTTTTAGCTTTATAAGCCTTTAGACTTACCACTGAACCACTGGAGGGCTGCTAGCAATTAAATTACCATTTAGTTTTTTTTTGTTGTTGTTGTTTTGAACAACACAGTCGACCACATTGTCATATATTTCCATCTCAAAGTTATTGGAGAGAAACCATACTGTCGTTACTTTATAGGTAAAACTCTCGATCTCTTGTTTAGAAAAGTTATTATCTTTTGTGTGTGTGTGTGATTTATTCCAAATTCTGAAGCACATTTAAACTAAATCAGGAAAATCATGTCGAGAACAGCAACATTTCCAAGAATAATACATAAGAACCTCATGATTCATTGTTGATATTGGCTAGCTTCAGTTTGGAAACTGTTCCTCTCTTACCAAGAGAACGACTGGTTCTTTGAAGTTGAAACTTGCCTGCAATGACATCGCACAGCTACTTTATATAATCATGTGTAGTGCCCTCTTCAGCTTTATAATTTGTTTACGTCAGTTTTACGAACAAGAGTCTAAATGGAACTTTGAAACATTTCAGTGTAGAATATATTAATCATTTTTCTTTCATACATGTGTATTCCTGACAAGTGTTTCTTCATTGTATTTTTATTTATTTATTTTGAAGTTCGTTAGTTAGTTTGTTTGTTTTGAATTTCGCGCAAAGCTTCACGAGGGCTATCTGCGCTAGCCGTCCCTAATTTTGCAGTGTAAGACTAGAGGGAAGGCAGCTACTCATCACCACCCACCGCCAACTCTTGGGCTATTCTTTTACTAACGAATAGTGGGACTGACCGTCACATTATAACGGCCCCACGGCTGAAAGGGCGAGCATGTTTGGTGGGACAGGGATTCGAACTCGCGACCCACTGATTGCGAGTCAAGTGCCCTAACCACCTGGCCATGCCGGGCTCTTTGAAGTTAGAAGTGCAATGTCGTTAAATTTTAATGCTTCAAGAAAAAAATGATTTATAGCAGTACAGAATTATTATATATTCCGATGGTTACATGCGAATTAAGAAAAAATGGATATCACTAGATAGGTTTAAGTAATCAAAGGTAAACCCCACCCCGAGGGCTTATCACTTTAGAAAATAGGTTTTGATACCCCCGATGAGCAGAGCACAGATAATCCATTGTATAGAAACCTAAGGCAACAGCTAGAAACGTTACCATTTCTGCGATCCTATTGGCAGAAAAGTGACTTTTTATGAAAATAACAATCCCCATCTGTACATAATTACAATCGGTACAAATTTTGTCCACCTGCTAGTTATAATGAGAATTTTACCGCAAAAATACGTCTTCTCATTGTTAAATGTGTGTATGTACAAAGTAAATCAAATATAAATCTACGGAGGATGTCCTTTTTTTTAATATCAAACTTGTTTCTAATATCTAAATAGTTCCAATCTTTAAACTCTTTTGACATCCCAACTCAAACATCACATTATATATATATATATATTTCTATTTGTATGAGAAAGTATCTTTCTTGCGATCCTGCGTAGTTAGTACTTACAAGTTAATATAAGCGTGGATAGTGTAATTCATGAATCCCCAATTTATTTTGACATGGAAATGGCAGCCAATTAAAAATGTTTCATCAATGGCGGTCCTAAACAGACCGGGAATATTTACACTAGAAATATTGAAATTCCAGAAAAAACAACAACAAGGAAAAACTTCTTGAGCGCTTTTGAATAGCTTTGGGTCTTCTTTTTTCTTTCTTTTTTTTAATTTCATTGCACCTTCTGTGCATGATCCTGTGTGCTAACGCTTTTCGCTCTTCTAATTGTACACAGACATATAATATATTAAATGTTGTATTTTGAAAGTAAATCACTAATTAGTTACACTTATTACACTTTTCACCTGGTGGTGAAAATTATAAAATATAAAAACTATCTATCAAATCCTGAGGTATATAACACCTTAGCTGGTGAAACATGATATTTGATAGTAATGTATGTAACATTACATCATAATAAGACTAATAAAAAAAGTTCAAATCACGTCATTCTTTACTGAGCCAGAGAAGAAAGACCTTATTTAAATAACTTATTACGAGTCTTATTGTCATGCAATTTTACCTACATACTACTACTAAATTATCTATACAGTTTGATTCTCGCCTACAAGAGATATTCCCGTTCATAATATTTTTCGAAAGTAGGTCATTTTACTTGTGGCTCTTATCTATGCATTTTACTATAGCGACACCTAGCAGTGATATCACAAGAGTCATGTATTGGAGAAAATTCTAAATGACAACGAATACGGAATTATCACTTTTTCCTATTTAATGTAAACTGAAGCCACGTAGTTTTAGTAGAGCTACAAATGAGGAGCGAAGAGGAGCACCGAAAACCTTTGTTGACATTAAAAATAAAATGACATGTTCAATTTGTAAAGTTGTCTCATTTCCCCTTGTTTTAGTCAAGCACTAGCGTGGTGTTGCTGTAAGAAGCTAAACACGTTGTTTAAGAAACAAATAGCAAACAACAACAAAAGTTATAACAATTATTTAGATTCTATCAATATAAGGTCTCATTGAGACAATAGAGGGAGGTATATATATATTGTTGTTTGTTTGTTTTTAATTATGCACAAAGCTACACAAAGGCTATCGGTGCTCTGCCCACCACGGGTATCGAAATCCGGATTCTAGCGTTGTAAGTCAGCAGACATACCGCTGTGCCACTGGGGGGCTAGGTATATATTTCCCAGAGAATTGTGAGTGAAGGAGAGGAAACTGACATGGACTGTTGTTGTTGTTTGTTATTAAGTAGAAAGTTACACAAGGGCTATCTGTGTTCTGCCCACCACGGCTATCGAAATCCGGTTTGTAGTAATATAAGTCCGCAGACATAGCACTGTGCCACTGGGGGGCGACACGGACTGAAAACACTATTCTAAAATCTCTTCCAAACTGAAGAGGTGGTCAGGTACGTCCAGTTGGGATGTCATGGAGCCAAAAAGAAAATGTAAACGTTGACACTTTCTAGGAATTACAGACAAATAAGAGTGATGTTGGGGTTGGGATGTCATGGAGCCAAAAAGAAAATGTAAACGTTGACATTTTCTAGGAATTACAAACTTTGGTTTGTATGCTTAAAATTCGTTATATATATATATGAGGAGTTGCTTTACAACTCAGAATAACTGAAAAAAATGACGACTGCTTCAATTCAACAGAGAAGAGTGTGTTTTACATTTTCAAAATTAAAGACGTCTACACGCTGATATTTCTTGTGCATATTTGAGTGAAACCCTGAAACAAACAATCCCGAAAGGATTGTGATTATCATCCAAATCAATGTCATTTTTGTGTCAAAACTCATTGTAAAAACATAATTTTAACGAAATACACTTATATTAATTTGAAAGGAGTGGCTACGCAGGGTCGCCCTAAGATATGGTACCTTCTATAAATAGCAGCAAATATGGAGCCAATATGTCATGGAGCCAAAAAGAAAATGTAAACGTTGACACTTTCTAGGAATTACAGACAAATAAGAGTGATGTTGGGGATTCTGAAACCGCTGAACATACCAAGCTCTTTCTACATTACCAATTCTGAAATCATTGAATATACCAAGCTCTTTCTACATTACCAATTCTGAAACCACTGAAGATACCAAGTTCTTTCTACATAACATATTCTGAAACCGCTGAACATACCAAGCTCTTTCTACATAACATATTCTGAAATTACTGGACATACCAAGCTTCGATTACATCTTAATGTGGTGAAATTTTAGTAATGGCTGTTAATCCGTATTTAATACTGATAGAAAGACGGGCGTGTTCTAGTGATTAGTATGACCGGAATGTGAATCCGAGGCTTCATCGTTCACAGCCTGTTGCTTCAAAATTCGCCTCGCACTTTGGAGGCCGAGGATGTATAAAAGTAACGATCAAGTCCCTCTACTTGGTTAGACAAAAGTGGTCAAAAACTTGGCGGTGGGTGCTGTTAACTAGCTTTCTACACTTTAAATAAGAATAGGAGGAAGTCAAAAGTATAACTCGTGCAAGAGTAGAAGCTGTATTTATCTAACAGAAATAGTTACAGCAGAGCTTCTTAACAGTGGAAGTAAATACAGACATAGTAACAACAGAGGTTGTAAACACTGACTTAATAACAGGCAGAGCTTGTTCACAGTAGAAATAAATACAGACTTAGTAACAGGCAGTGCATGTTAACAGTGGAAGTACAGACTGGGTAACAGCAGGACTTGTTCACAGTGAAAGTACAGACTCGGTAACAGCAGGAGTTGTTCACAGTGAAAGTACAGATTCGGTAACGGAAGGACTTGTTAACAGTAAAAGTACAGACTCTGTAACAGCAGGACTTGTTCACAATGAAAGTACAGACTCGGTAGCAGCAGGACTTGTTAACAGTGAAAGTACAGACTCGGTAACAGCAGGTCTTGTTCACAGTGAAAGTATAGACTCGGTAACAGCAGGACTTGTTAAGAGTAGAAATACAGAGTTAATAATAATTAATGATTACAGATTTCGTAACAGTAGAACTTGTTCACAGTGAAAGTACAGACTCGGTAACAGTAGAACTTGTTGTATGCCAGTACAACTGAACTTAAATAAAAAAATGTTTGTCATAAAAAAGGCAATATATAAATGTTAGTAGTAAATTATTGGAAAAAATCCAATTGGATCGAAATCAATGTTTGAAACTGCTGAACATACCAAGCTCTTTCTACCTTACACTTGTTACGATCCCGTATTACCGTACTGTATAATACGTATAATACTTATATACAATAATTTACAAAGGGTACAATACAAGAAAATCACTCATTTTTTGGTAGATCCACGAAAAAACTGTCTTTCCAATTCAACTTAATCACTTCGAACGTAGTATGTCGAAATTCAGCTTCAGGTTGTGAAGTTTCAATTCACGCTAGATGTACGGTTACAAAAACTTCAATGTTCCAATACCAACTGCACCAAAACTTGTCGATATTTTCAAAAACAGTTTTCAATAGTTTTAAAAAGCAACAAGGCTTACAAAAGTTAAGACTCATTCTTAAACTTACAAAATTTTTACAGTTGAAACAAAAATAATGACAGCTTATAACAAAAACCTACGTTTAAAATCTAGGTTCACAAACTCTTCCGAGTCGATACAGAAATCTGTCTGAAACTAAACTAAACCCAAATCTCTCTCACTAACGGAAACTTGAGACTTTTTATATAAGACGCAAAAAAAAACCTTACAGAGAGCGTGCGTGCTAAAAAACCGTTAGTTACACGTCATTGATCAAGCGACACAGTTGCAGCGTCTCACAACTAAGTATTCACTAAAATATTACAAAATACGACATCGTAACACTATATATTAATCAATAATTAATTGATTTAGATCTCTAAAACACTTGGTGTTTGAAATAACGTGTTGCATAATATCGTGATGCTCATGAACATTAGTTAAAAATCAACTGCAAATATTCAGAACATACAACTGATTAGCGTTTAAAAAGGGTCATTAGTGACCTACGAGTAGTAGAAGGACAATTTTCATTGGGAAAAGCTGCCTGTGTCATCAGCATACCCCAAGCTGGTGAAGAACACGCTTCTTGTGGAAAATGGAAATACGTTAAGCTGACATAAAAAGGGGGGGGGGGGTAACTTGTAGCCATTTAGTAAAAACAACGGGAAATTCTTTAAAATTCTAGAGTACCAGTAGGACAATAAATGAACTTATGTTCAACGAACCTTTAATACTCCAATACATAAATCTAAAATTATTAAGTTTGTGTGTACCAAGATTTTTCTTCTTTATTCTGGTAATAATTATTTATCTAGGGGCGACAGTCCGTTAGTCTGAAGGCATATTACTCCGAAGACCCGATAGTCCGAAGATGTAAGTTGTTATAACAGTTAAAATGTTAATTTAATTGATCAGTTAAATTAGTGAAAATATCAGACAAAAACACCCCAGGTATGACCTAAAAGGTTGTAAGTTTCTCATGAATGGATGGATAATGTTTACCATTATTTCCCCGATGTTTGCTATAATGTTTGTATAATGTTTGCTGCAGAGTCCGCATATTTAGACATCAGGATTGGATTTGGAATCTAGCCTTTGCTGCAGAGTCTCTATATTTACACATCAGGATTGGATTTGGATTCTAGCCTTTGCTGCAGAGTCTCTATATTTACACATCAGGATTGGATTTGGATTCTAGCCTTTGCTGCAGAGTCTCTATATTTACACATCAGGATTGGATTTGGAATCTAGCCTTTGCTGCAGAGACTCTATATTTACACATCAGGATTTGATTTGGGAATCTAACTCTTCTGAGAGAATGGACATTCAATATTCTTATTCCATAGTGTCGTGACAACGAATGATATCCCCGACTCATTAAACATGTTGAAAGCTTTCAGTCGGTAAAATTATCTTGACACCCAGCCAAATGCAATGAGCTGTACACTGCAATGTTGATTCAAATATTTTTGTTGTTTGTATTTAAAACGAGAGCAATCCGTTTTCATTTGAGATTGCATTCATATATTATGGACCTACGAATTTGTTTATTCATTCAATTTTGACTTCGGTCTAACGGGCCTTCGGAACACTGGACAGTCACTGAAGATTTGGACTGTTTGTAACCTCAATACATGTTCGAATCAAATGACCTTTTTATTATTTTTTTAGGAAGGTAACATTAATTTTGGATTATGTTACT
>NW_013666982.1:0-16295 GCF_000517525.1 Limulus polyphemus
AGATGAGATAATTAAACTTACCCTAAAGATGAAAATCCCTCTTATTATTTTCTTAAGTTCTTGGTGATAACTTATAAATAATAATTTAAAGAAAAAAAAAGGATTTCCGACCGCCTTGAAGAACCGTTTTTAACATCCGAGTTAAAAACATCCACCAGTTTTCAAATGCGCATTCTGGTATAAAGGTAGATTTATTATATGACTCTTTGTAACAAGTTCTTGTGGTTGTATTTTAGTGTCTTTTCATACGAGTGTATGTTTTAAAACACTAGGTCAACGTAAAATGACAAGTGCAAAATGTAAGAAGTGTTTGTTTAACCACTCGCCCAACTTATACGATTTGTCCAAACTATTTGTAAGATGTATGTTGCTAATACTATTTAAAGGTAAATTAGTACTAGACTTTATCAAGTCTCTATAGAGAGCATTGAAATAAAGATGCAAAGAACGAACTAAGCAATATAATATTTACTGTTTGGTTAATTTATTAGCTTTATAATTTTCCAAATATGAATTAAAGGACAAACTAAAGATTTTGTGATGTTTACGTTGCACTAGCACATGATGGTAGAATCAATGGCTCAGCGATAACTCCGCGGGCTTATAACGCTAAAAATAGGGTTTGATGCCCATGGTGGGTAAAGAACAGATAGCTACGTAACTTTGCGCTTTACAACAAACAAGTAAAGGAAGAAAAATCTATGTATTCTAAAAAACAAACTAATGACAGCAAATAATAAAAATAAAAAAACAGATAGCAGTTCGAAATTAATGTTTGCATTGAGATATTCATTTATTCTACTGCGTGAATCATTATTCTCAATAACCCCTCCCCTGTCTGATACGAGCCGTTATGCGCGTTTATTAATATTCTGTGAATCACATTTTTCAGTCCTGCTATGTGACACATGTCGTTATACGTTTGTTTGTCTGTCCGGAACTTATGTCGCAAATATTTCGATTAAACGCTACAAATCTCGTATCGTTAGGAAGGCCTTTGTCCGGGGAGTCAGGATTGCATATTGGCTTATCAATTCAGAATCATGCACCATACCTGTTTTTTGCTTAGTGTGCTTCACGATGGCACAATGTCGTTGTCATTACGTGACGATTCGCTTCGATTTCAACTTTAGTTTTTATTCATAAATTATTTCAACAAAGAACACTTAACCAGCATGTAATTTCTTTAAAAATGAGCATTACACTAAATACGACTGCTATGGGCTTTCTCGACTTATTTAGGTATAAAGTACGCATGCGCATTTCGTTCAAACCCCATATGTTTATCACTTTGTGAACACACTTTCAAGACGTTTCTGCATATTCAGCCATGTTTGCTTTCATTACAACTTAACATTTACTTTACTTTGAAATAATTTAGCTTCAGTTCGTTTCGTAGACAATATGAACACCTTTTAGTTACTTTTTTTCTTTACTACGGGTTTTATTCTTCGTTTTTTGTGAGTTTTTTAGTTTCAACTCGTAAAACTGTGTCATACGGTGAACGCTCATAAGTGTTTCTTACTCTGTATACTATTACAAGTACCAATTCTATACTTTGTTTACTTTACGTGTAGTGTAGTTTTATTAAATAAAGTTACATCTACGTGAGTTTAATTTGTCTGACTCGTAATATTGTTTCAAATAGACCAGGATTTATCGATCTAACATATAATGCCTGCAAAAAAAAAATGTAGCTTAAATGCCATCCATGAAAGTGATAGAACAAGGAAAATTCAAGCGAAGGGCATAAATCCTTCGGCAAATATTTTTCGGGTCGCGGCTAATACTGTGTGAATAAATGGTGTTAGTTCCCCTTTCGTATGATACATATCGTTATGCGTGTTTATTAATATTTTGTGAATCAATGTTCTCAGTCTCCTTCTGTGATAATCGTCGTTATGTGTGTTTATTAATACTTTGTGAATCACTTTTTTCAGTCCCCTTATATAATACACGTCGTTATATTGTTTATTAATACTTGGTGAATGACTTTTTTTCAGTTTCTCCGTATGATACGCGTCGTTATACGTCTTTAATGATATTTGTGAATCACTTTTTCAGTCCCTCCGTATGATAGACCTCGTTATGCGTTTTTAATGATACTGTGTGAATGACAGACGCTTGGCGTTTTGAAACATAAGCTATTTATGGTTGTTTTGTGTACAGAAATAATTGGTTTAATTTAAAATTCTGTAGAACGTTCGTAAACGAATTTCTCTTGTCATTTTTTGAACTAATTTAAAATCTAATAGATTTTTAGGATTTGGTCATTTCCCAATCAATCGCAGATATGACGACGTCTTTGCCCCTTACCAGTTTCTCAAAATATTCGCGAAACAAGTCTTCTGTATTGAGTTTTCCACAGTTCCTTTGTAAGTTTATTTATAAAATATGAAGCCTTGACTTGAGAAAGAAACTATATTTTGTATATAGATAATGAAATGGTAAATGTGATCACATATCCAAGGAAAACTACTGTTTTATTAAACCTATGACGTCTACCGTTACCTTTTAATGTATAAAAAGAAACATTTCTAAAAGGTAGATAATTGAGGGAAAGAAAGAGAACAGTGAGAGCACTTAGATTTATCAAGTTAAATTTATTCATAGACGAAATAAAAAAAAATGAATCTGGAAGTCTGAACAACATAGAGGAATTTCTGATTAAGTAATGTTGAAGAAAACAAACTATTTGAGATGATCTGCCAGTTACGTGTTCACACTGCAATAAAACCAGGTGTCAAACAGACAAAGGAATTTATATTATTATTTCTAAGAGCACGTGTTGAATGTAATCCAATTCCTTATTATGTGCGGGGAGTAGATTGCTTAACGACCCTTGGTAACTGTTGTCACGACACGGAAAGGGTTACCCTGGAAGTTTCCGATCCTAACAGTTACGTAAACTATACCCGATTCTCCTCCTGCTGGAATGCTGTCCTACGTGCAACTTGACATTCAGAAAGATAGGGAGGTGCAATGACGATTAAAAGAGAATAACCACGTCAAATTACAGCACACTCTATACAGGTGTCTCAGATATTTGTTTTAATGTTATTTATCTTAGAGCTTTAAATGAAAGTTATTACGTATCAACAGTTGTACATATGAAAGTAATAAGGAAACCTTAAAACGTTAACATTATGAGTCATGTATGAACAATCGCTGAGACAGAACCTATGTATGAGAGTAATACAATAAATCTGAATACGTTAGCATTAAAAGACATGTTTAAAAAAATGAATCGATACAGGAACTTGGTATAAAAGTAATATAAGAAACCTGATTACATGAACGTTAAGAGTCGTATGTGAAAGTAACTGAGACAGATTTGGTTCAGTAAAATTACTTCATTACTACGTTTTTCATTAAACAATGCTACTTGTTAAATCGGTATAGCCATAAATAGCAAACTAAATTGCTATAGCTAATCATCAGTAAGATATAAAGAACCAAAAAGCAGACATTTATTAACAATAATACGTAAGAAGAGGAAAGTATTAAGCTTTTTGTGAGAGAATTACTTATTTAGACATTATCTAGAAGCACACACTCAGGTGCATGCCCTTCAGCAGGTCCCACAAAAATATCTGGAGTCGATTGTACATAATGATGATCAAAAACAACACTTACAACTGATACAACGCCCTTCAGTAGCCTTGAGTTAGAACAAATTTGTTTGTTTATTGTGTGTTTTTTTCACTTTTTTTCAGTGCCATAATAATAGAACATATTTTTTAAGCTGTTTTCTTCATTACATTAGGGTTAGATATTGTTTGTTGACTGTTTACTCCAATGACATTAGGGTAGGAGATTGTTTGTTGACTGTTTACTCCAATGACATTAGGGTAGGAGATTGTTTGTTGACTGTTTACTCCAATGACATTAGGGTAGAAGATTGTTTGTTGACTGTTTACTCCAATGACATTAGAGTAAGACATATTTTGTAACATTTTTGATTATTTTTTAATTATATAAGGGAAAGTCTTGATTCTTTCAATAGCAGTAAGTTGAAAATGGTATTATGGGTGGTTTTTTTTCGTAATATTGACTCTGATTTATCCACTGTTGTTGGTAAGATTAGAGTAGGACGTGTGGCTTCTTATCTTTTTTCCTCTAACACGTTTTGTAACCCTGTTCTTTAGCTTTGGATGCTTGCTCACTGTCTTGAGTAACATATGAAAACGACTTAGGTAGTACCTGCCTGTTTTGTTAAATAGCATTAAGGTAAGACACGTTTATTGCGAATTTCATTCAGTTAAGTAAGGCTAAAATATATATGTATAGCATTTTTCTCATCGTCTTCGATAAGACTTGGTTTCTTGCGTGTTTTATTAAGTATTATTAAAGTAAGACACGTTTATTACGTGTTTTATTTAGCAGAATTACGGTAAGATAATAGCATCTTGTTTATTTCATTTGAGTAAAACATGGTTACTCGCCCATTGTCTTCAGTAACGTTTGGATAAAACATAGTTACTCGCCCATTGTCTTCAGTAACGTTTGGATAAAACATAGTTACTCGCCCATTGTCTTCAGTAACGTTTGGATAAAACATAGTTACTCGCCCATTGTCTTCAGTAACGTTTGGGTAAAACATGGTTACTCGCTCAATGTCTTCAGTAACGTTTGGATAAAACATGGTTACTCGCCCATTGTCTTCAGTAACGTTTGGATAAAACATGGTTACTCCGCCCATTGTCTTCAGTAACGTTTGGATAAAACATGGTTACTCGCTCAATGTCTTCAGTAACGTTTGAATAAAACATAGTTACTCGTTTGCTGTCTTCAGTAACGTTTGGATAAAACATGGTTACTCGTTCAATGTCTTCAGTAACGTTTGGATAAAACATGGTTACTCGTTCAATGTATTCAGTAACGTTTGTGTAAAACGTGGTTACTCGCTCATTATCTTCAGTAACATTTGGGCAAGACATGAATTTCACTCATTGTATTCAATGATATTCAGAAAAACCACTATCCAGCTAGCAGTTCGACTGTAATTTGACCCAAGTGCTTTCTCTGTATGGTTAAAAGTTTTTTTCTTTCGTTTCTTCTTGTAACTATACTATAAACTGATTGGGTTGAGAAGAAAATCACAGTATTCAGAGTAAGATCTACAAAGATCACATAATGAACATGGCTTAAACTAGCAACAGACCATATAGATTAGAGTAACAACTGCTCAACCATAAACATCTAAAAACTAGGTTGGGTGACCATCCTTATCAGCTCTATACTCTTGATATGGGGAATTCGGCACACAATGGTATAGATGAAAGTTCAAATTTGGGACACAGACGTATCTTTGTGTGTGATTTGTCTACACAGTTACATGCTCTGTAAGGATCGGAGTGATTAAAATCCCATTCATCTGTCGACACATTAAGATAACTTTTCGTCGTTATTAAACACTTTCCTACGAAAGCTTCATTACCTGATAGAAAATGAAGAGGCTATCAGTCAACTGTCTTCAAGTGAACTACCGAACAGACCTCCAAGAGAGACGTTTCCTTTAAACTCTTTCACACTTGTGCATACTTTTCTCTATTTCATAAGAAATCATGACATTGATAGATAGAACTATTTCATTTCTTTACATTCAAAAACATCAAAATTTAACCCACCTAAAAATTTTCCATTTAAAGAGTATCACACTTTTTAATTTTTTTAGTTTAGATAGAAATGTAACACTCCACTGACTGTATTAATTTCTTACTTTTTATTTTGAAGACAAATCGAACACTCCACAGACTATCTTATTTCTTACTTTTTAGTTTAAAAACCAATGCAACACTCCAATGATTGTCTTATTTCTTACGTTTTAGCTCGGAGATCAATAAAACACTCCACCGACTGTCTTATATCTTTTCTTTTGTGTTAGAGATCGATACAACACTCCACTGACTGTCTTATTTCTTACCTTTTTGTTTAGAGACCAATAAAACACTCCACTGACTGTCATATTTTTTATCTTTTGTTTTAGAGACCAATACAACGCTCAACTGACTGTCATATGTCTTACGTTTTTAAACCAATACAACGCTCCACTGACTATCTTATCTTTTGGCTTAGACACAAATGGAACACTCCACTGATTGTCTTATTTCTTTCTTTTTAGCTCGGAGCTCAATGCAACTGTCTTACCTCTTACTTTTTAGTTTATAAACCAAAGCAGAGCTCCACTGACTATCTTGTATCTTATCTTTGGTTTAGAAACCAATACAGCACTCCACTGTATTGTATCTTACCTTTTAGTTTAGAGACCAATACAACACTCCACTGAGTGTCTTATTTCTTACGCAGACAGCTCATTGGGTCGCTTTAGGCTTAAAATATAATCAACTTGAATGCAACTGAATAGTAGGTTTTACTCAATTGATAAAACAATGCATTCTATTTGGTATATGTAAGCGCATAAGAAAATCATATTTAATTAGCTATACTCATTATCGGGTTGATTTTTAGTTTTAAAGAAGTGATACAACCTGTTTGGATATTTATTAAATAAGTCATCTAATTTCTCTAACCGATATTATCCCTAAATGACAAAAGATATTACAGTAGTAATTTGGTTCATAAAAATTACTTACTTTAATCTGCAATGCAATTGTTTAGCGAGTTTGTTTTTGATCACCTTGTTGGACTCGGGATCGAATCTCGATGGGCCTAAGATTTCAAATACAGCAACTAACAGACCCATCTACAACAACCACCTGTAACAAGCCATATCGGTAATAAAACATACCTCAGGTTCATCATTTACCTACAACGACTGTTTCCGCGAGACGACACAAATCTTCACATGTTACATGCAACAAACAATAAAACACAGCCCCTTTCATCAGTTCCATGTAAAGAAAAGTATAAACAATACAAAACTATCAGCTACGAACAATACAGCTCCTACATTTATTCAATATCATAAAGAAATTTGTACTGGGTTAAAGATAAAACAAAATAGTTGTTTACAAAATAAAAACAACCAAGCCTGTGCTGTTCAGCTACGTAAATGAAGGTAAGATTTTTTAAACGTAAACAATATGATTTTTTGTTTCTACTCTCAACCGCTTATTACTACACAACAATGTTGCTTGTTTTCCTAGGCGCCCCCCCCCTAGTGTCACAGCGGTATGTCTGCGGACTTACAACACTAGAAACTGGGTTTCGATACCCGTGGTGGGCAGAGCACAGAGAGCCCATTGTGTAGCTTTGTGCTTAACTACAAACAGACATGTTTCCCTAGGCTTGTGTGTTAAATTGAATGTCTGTTGTTGTTGCTTTGTATTGGTTTTGATACGAATTCACTTTTGGTTTATCTCAAAAGAAATTGGTTTGACATGACTTCTAAAAATAATTTTAATGACCTGTATTGTTTCATTTGATAACTATTTCTTAAAGTGATCGAAAAATCCGTTACCTCCAACACTAGAATGATGTTTGTTTCAATGTCGTTTTATATGGCCTCATTTTTCGGGCTAATACTTCTCAATTTCTTCTTATAAAATGATAAACTTATTTTAAACCAACGCTAACCATTGGTATCTTATCTCGGGAACAAGTGGATATTACACGGAAGAACGAATATAGCCATACGTTTGTTATCACATTTTCCTAGAACACTGAAATGAGTTTTCCCACAGGCGGGGGGTTCAAATAATCTGTCGAGCATGTGACAGTTACCTCCCACCTGACCCCCCACGAAGTTTCATAAAACCTTCTCTTGCATTATGTTGGACTCATCGATGGATAAGTAGAAAGACGTGTAGGGCACGAGCTACCTTAACCCCTTTTCACCATGCACGACCAGTTCTGATAATAGATATATGAGTTTGAGTCTGCGCCGTGGGAGACAATGTCAACAATATATCGGACCTACTGATAACATTCTTTCTGCAGCTAGGGAAATGTTATGATACCATAAAGACATTGATATAATCAAAACTTTAGTGTACGTTGAAGTTTATTTGTTTTGTTTTTTCTTGCATTTTTCTCATACCTACATAATATGTGAACAAACCGACGACTCACAAATAACGTCCATCATATTACCTTGACCTTTGCTCCTACATAAAGCACATTTGACCCTTCAGGTAGTATGTTTTTCGGCATATAGGTGAAACTGTACATTGTATCCCATGGTTAACTTGTTTACAGGGTATATAAATGACGTTACACCTGTATACCTCACAAGTAACTTATTTTTCTGAACATGTAGCCCATGATGTACCGTTGATCCGACATGTAGCTTGAACGTTCTATCTATGAGTTGGTTTCTTTTGAGTGAATGAATTGTTAGTTAAAAACACGATATTTTTCGTATACCCTGGATGCTATTTTCTGTAAAATATCAAAATAAAGCTAATAATCTTTAGTTTTTTTATGTATAATAGCTTAAAACTTCCAATTATTACTCATATATTCAGATGAAATATTCCAACGAAACAGTTATTAGCATAATTTTCTACTCGACTAGTTTTAGGCTTACAAAACCACACACATGCATATAAATCATCACAAAAATTCTACTACCAAGAGAAAAACTTTTAGCAAAATTACGCTTAGTTTGAATTGCTTTATTCCGTTTTAACCGATCTGTGCTGAACATGTAAATAAACACTGCGAATATTTATCAAAAAATGTTTTTCTTATAGTTTTTAAATGTTAAGTATTAAAGTTTAATGGATGAAAACAAAATGTAAGTAGATTAGCACAACTTTTGAAACATATCAAATGAATGTAATAGGTAATTATGATGGAATAAATAAGTTTTAAATCTTAAAGAGTTGAGAAAGAGAAAATACGATTAGAATTTGAGATTTTTATTTTTAGTAAATACTTTTTGAATTGACTCAAGTTTCATATATGCATAATAACAATTATTTCAATGGATTTGACATAGAATTTTAGAACAATTATGAACATGCACGCAAATGCCTCCGCGTGTGGTCATTACATTCATTTCTATCTACACACAAATAAGGTTCAATATATGATTCGCAGTTGTATGACAGTTTATGTTTTAATACGCTACAGAATGCAAGTAGGTCGGATATATGTTAACTCAATCGGCTTAGTAGCAGAGCGTTAACAGCAATAGGCTAAATTCACAACTAAAGGAATCTGGGCGTAAAAACATATACAGACGTCACACGTATGTCATGCAGATCTTATTTGCTTGCTTTTTTATTGAATATTCGTGCTAATTCTTATTTGTTTGTTTTTTATAGAATATTCGCGCCAAACTACTCAAAGGCTATCTACACATAGCCTTACCTATTTTCAACCTGACAGACTAGAGGGAAGCACCTATAGTCAAGAGCACCGCTGCCAATTCTTGTCAGACCGAATTATGAGATTTGACCATCACTCTTACAAATGTACCCAAAGTGCAAGACACGTATTTTCGGCAAAGGGACTCGGTCGCATATTCAGTCTTATTTCTATTGTTTAATATATGTACTTAACGCTTAGACTGACATTCTGTTTGTGTTCGCTTTGTGCTTGTTACCGGGCTGTTACGTCAAACCTTTAGGCTAAATAACGCCACAGGTGTTCGGTATTCAAGTGTTCGTTCGATAGACTTATTATGGTTAAAGTATACGTTCTATTTTTATGATAGCTGCGAAGCCCATCTCAGCTTTACTAAGTGTAAGTCACTAAAATTATCTAAGTGGCCAAGTGTTAACGGGTTCGGTGTTAAAGACTCTGAACACACCCCGCACTTTAACCTGTGGGCGCGTTATAAAAGCGACACTCGATCGCGTTATTCGATTTAAAAAAACCCTTATGATGGCGGATTCTGCTTCTTGGCCGCCTTATGCTCCTCTGGCAAGCAGTTCAAAATTATGGACGGCAATATATCTAAGCCCTATAAGGATTTGTGACGTAACTGCTTAGCCTACGTGCATATTGGTACTGTTCATTTTGGTTTCTCTCTCTTTTTTTTTTTCATTTGTTCTTGTCAACTGATTTAGTACACCAAGTGTTCGACTAGAACAAGCAGACAAACTGAATTTCTACTGCCTTTCAGGGGCGTATTAGGGTTAACTGGCGCTCTAGGCCCACAAGTTTAGATGTGCCCTTTCCTTCTCGAATGACTCACCAGGAAAATTATTCATCAAAGAACAACAGTAAATTAAAATGCAATAAAACTGATGGAAATTTGCTTATATTATAAACAAAAATTAAATTAAACTTATTTTTCATTATTTTCTTTTTCCTGAGATGCGCCTCTCAAACTTCTGCAGTCTAAGCCTAAGCCTTGAAAGCCTATTGGTTAATAGCCTTCTTATGTGAATTTTAAGTGCAAAAACTGATTCTGATGTTAGCTATACCAAAATCTATAGGCATATTTGGTCATTTCCGGTTAAGGTAACAAAATACAATTAACAAAGCGAAGCCACTAAAATGTTTTTGAAACTCAGTCATAATAAACCAGAAAATAAAAATTCCATGATTTTGTCGTGATGATGTCATTTAAGTGACATTTCCCTCTGATAAGATCTTATATTTTTCTTTTACGAGTTTTCGATGTCATATCTCTCTAATTCTCCATGTACGTTTTGAACCGGTACTCAACGGTACATGGCTCTATATAAACTGACCAATGGCTTTATTACTATACTAACAAACAATATTTACATAATGAACTGAAACATTCAACTGTTGTTTTGTGTATTTCATTGAAATTATTCTAGTATGTAACTAGGTTATTGGTTAATGTCTTTCGCTCCTGGTATATCAGGCCAAATGACTACTAGATCTGATGGCACTTTGTGAAGTTACTCTTACAGTTGTTTATTTCGTTAGAGTTTAAGGTAATGGAGTACTAAATATGAAAGTTTCACTTCATTATTAATGAATCGAAATGTATCATGAAAGAGAAAATCAGAAGAGATGAAACGCAACAAGCATTGTAACTAAATATACTTGATTACATAAAATAGGCTAGACGTTAAGAATTGGTCAACCAAAGGAATAAAAAGAACACATGCGCCCGAAAATGAACATGTTAAGACATGCAAACCACATTCTAGGAACAGGGTGTACATCTAGATTTATATTTTCTAGGAACAGGGTGTACATCTAGATTTATACTTTTCAGGAACAGGGTGTACATCTAGATTTATACTTTTCAGGAACAGGGTGTACATCTAGATTTATACTTTTCAGGAACAGGGTGTACATCTAGATTTATACTTTTCAGGAACAGTGTGTACATCTATATTTATATTTTCTAGGAACAGGGTGTACATATAGATTTAGACTTTTCAGGAACAGGGTGTACATCTAGATTTATACTTTTTAGGAACAGGGAGTGCATCTAGATTCCAAAGTTCCGTTATTTAGAAGCAGAGCACAAATGTTAAATATTCAATAAACACTAGGTATGCAGCCTAAAACTCTGGAATGTACAGAAACAAGCATGTCATATATATATATATATATATATATGCATAAACATTTCAACAACTGGGAATCGGTCATTCGTAGATATTTGAAGATTTCAAGTTAAAAGCGCATTCTGATGTATAAAAAGGTGTGCAGACCTTAGCATACCAAAATATAAAACAAGGTTTTATACTGTATAAAGTACCATTCTAAGGTATAAATACAGAATATTTATGTACAATTGAACATGCTGACGTATAAATACGGAGTATATACGTACAATTGAACATGCTGACGCAGAAATACGGAGTATGTATGTACAATTGAACTTACTGACGTATAAATACGGAGTATGTATGTACAATTGAACATGCTGACGTATAAATACGGAGTATGTACGTACAATTGAACATGCTGACGTATAAATACGGAGTATATACGTACAATTGAACATGCTGACGCAGAAATACGGAGTATGTATGTAAAATTGAACTTGCCATCTAAGACAAATAGGTTGTACATATATAAATGAGCATGTGTAGGATTAAATATCTCAAAATTTAAATAAAATAGCATTGATTAGAAAGGTAAATATACTAATTATGTACATGTATATAGTGTATATATAAATACATGTTTCTGTAGAGGTATAGGTACTTGTTTCACAAGCAAAGTAATCGCTTCCGGTTGAAGAAAAATCTGACAAAAGAAGAACATAAAAGCTTTTGTCATGTTGAAGAAACTGTATAAACAAAATGTGATGTCACTTCCGTTTAGAAGTTGACAAACACGAATATACACACACATACTGATGTTCGGTTCTTCCTGTACGTGAACAGAATGAGTTTAATAAATCTAGTGAAAAGCGCCCCCAGGAGTATTTAAAGGAAAAATCTTAATAAAATGTCAGAAATCGTTGTACGAGGGAGGGAAAAGTTATTTCAACACTTAGGCATGTGTAGCTGTATGATTATAACACATTGTAGGATACATTTATTAGTGTTCTTTCTAATTTACGAAAGTATCTCTTGAAAAGAAGAAACAATAAGTATTCTAAGGCTATTCTTTCTTTCTTTTTAACTTTATTTTAAATCGTGTAAAACAAAATATTCTAGTTATCTATCTAGTGGAACTTAAGTTCCAGAGAAACACCTTCTCCCGATACGTATGGAGATTTACAATGAAACGCACGCGTACTCATTAAGGTAAGGTTTATTTGATGTTCTCAGTGTGCAAACCCCACCGGTTTAAACAACTCTCACGGCTGTGTGACGTTCGAACAACCTGGCTCAGGCTCTTGTAATGCTAGATTAACTCTTGGTACTGCCGGGAAAATAAACTGCCAACGTCAGGTAGAAGTTAAGTACTACTGCTCATTCATTGGATAATAGTTAGAAGTCACGTGGCAAAAGATCCAGCTACCTCGCCGAGCACGTGCAGAATACACCACTAGGAAACCGCTACTTGAAGTAGTCGAATGTTGCTTTTAAGAACATTTCGTCACGTGTGTGGATCTTAGTGCCGATTGTTTCACTCATATATTGTGAGTGTGGCGAGAGACAAATAAGTAATTATTGGTTAACTGCTTGTGGGAACCTCTGGTTCATTCAGTAATTTATCACAAGTTTTTGTGGAACAGAACAAAGAGTTGGTTTTGTGGTGCTGATTAACTTGTATTGGCCTAAAATTTGCTTGAAGCATTCATCTACCGAGTAAGGTAACGTACCTAAATCTTTGTTAAGTGATAAAACTACGCAAGTGCTACATTGGCGGCCACGTGCGAGCGTTCTTAACCCGAGATCGAAGATGCTTCGTGTCAACTGGCAACGACTGGTCCCGTTGAGAACAGCATGAGAGACCTGTCTTCTCTGTCTATTACGTTTATCTGTAAATACAGACAGTTCAGTGTTAGTATTAAACCCTTCAAACTGTCTGATCGAGCCCTGTGTGTGCGGGCTGTGACGAAGGTTGAAAACGGTCTTGTCCTCAGGTGAAGCTCCCGTAGCTGCGACACGGGAGAGAGATCTCCATGTTTTCTAGGTAGCGCCACATGTTTATAACCAAGTAAGTTGTCTTAGTGACGTAGAAAGTGGCTTAGAATTATTATACAAGTGTTTAAAGACATCTTCATATAAGCATATTAAACAATATGACAGTCAATACTAAATGGCACTGCTGTAGACGTAAGGATAACGGAATACTTCTATTTTTTTTTCATCTTTCAAATACGGCAAACAAAGATTTGACACCACAGTATGTTAAAAGCTGAAAATACAAAGAAATCGCTTAGAGCCAGTGCTTGATGTCAACGTTTTAATGAAATGTTTGTTAGTTAAGCGCAAAGGTACAAAGCGCAAAGGTATACTGTTCTCCTCGTTGGTATCGAAACCATATTTTTAACGTTACAAGTCCCCATACGCTGAACCATTTGGAGGGTTTGGTTAAATGATCTTTATCTGTTCCTCATTTTAAATATTCGTGATTTATCACTGTTCTTTCTCTGAACGGAATATATATATATATATATCATATTGATGCAAGGGCGCCAGCAAGAAAAAAAATTAGGGGGGATCAAGTAATTCAAGTTTGAAAAATTATGAAATCAAAATACAATTACCTTATGATTTTCCAATAACATAGAAGAAGAATTTTACACATCTAGTATTATTTTTTTCCTTTTTGAAATACCAGGGGGGGGGGGTGATCAAGTAACTTCCATTGCCCCTTCCTGCGGGCGCCCATGTTTTGATGTATTCAATTTCCAGGTATATTTGAAATTTAACGTGTGCTGAGAAAATATTTTCTTTATTTCAGCACCAATAGATGTGTTTTTTATTATGGTTTCGTATGTACATCTTAATACTGACAGATATTTCTCGTTACATGATGTCTCCATATTTTAAAACAGTACAAGGAAAACAAATTTCGTGTCCACAGTACTTAAATTTGCGCCGCTTCCGATAGTCTAGAAAGCACAAGTACATAAGAACTTTATAAGCAAGGTTCAAGCTGCGGTCGAGTGTTTCGCTTATCGTTGCTTACGTTTCTGACAGTTTTTAGATTAGGTTTCGTGTTGTTTGGTTTCACTAGGTGTTGTGTTCAATGATGAAATCCTTTGTATTTAAACTTTCGTCACAAAATATCTGTATGCAGATTAAGAATATCCAAAAGTCAAATTTTTAATGATCTACAAATTGCGAAATTGACATTGATTAATTTCCTTTTTAATATCTAACCTAAAAGCATACATTTTGTACAAAATTATTGGTTCATCTACGTGTTGTTGTTTTTTTTTTGTGTGTGTATTTCATATACAAATAACATCTACGTTTCTGAGGAAAACTATATATTTGCGGAAGGAAGCTTTCATGACTATTTCCGCATACTGTTGCGCATGGCCATTACAATATCAAGCGTCTGTAATCATTTAACACTTAGATCTTGGAACGGCAAGGCTCTTAACCATAGTATAGTTGGTTGATGATAGCATGTATGCGCGTTATAATTATTGTTTTGCGAAGAATTTTATATTTCTTTTGAAATGAATGTTACAAACATTTTTCATTGTTGAGGCTTAATGGCCGGATGTAATTCTGGTTCGAGCTCTATAGCTCTAGATGTTTCTCTAACACGTATTCCACTCAACAAACGTCCGGTCATCGGTGGATGCTAAGAAAATTATAGAAATCCTTGGTAGGCCACCAGCCGTGAGTTTCTGTGCGGTCAGTGTGTCCCAGGGAGCTTTGTCCCAACCACCAGGCAAAGGTGAAAAGCTGAGTTGGGCCATTCACCTAATGCCGGCTTTTCCTGAGCGTTCCAATGTGTTTAAAAACGACTTTTCAAAAGTTCACTTAGTTTGTCCTGGTATGTGGTAGAGAATATTGTATTCTCTGTTCTTACTTTTCCTGATATTTCCAAGCAGGCCCCGAGGGTCTTGTTAACACTGAGCGTGTTAGAGCAGATTATGTGTTAACTGGGACAGGAGATAATACAGAAATCCGCAATTAAGAGATCATTTACTGCCACTATTACTTTCTCATCCTTTGTACACTGCACCTTAGGCTAGACATTATAAACCTTCTGAAACCAGCAGCAGTGGCTCACTCGAGCCGACACCGTAAAGGTCACAACAAAATGCCTAATAACCCTCTTCCAGCAAGTATGCTTTCTCTTGTCCACTGTCCAAACTTCTCACCTGGGGTCGACGGATTAGGTCGAGATGGCCTGCGAGTCTTTCAAGGAGGGTTGAAGGAGCTCTCTGAAGTCACGGCATGGTTCCTTTAAGGGCGGCTCTTGGCTCTGGTAAGTTGTTAAATCTTTACATCGTGGGGAAAGTACTTTCAGAAAAGGTTTTCTGTCCTAGTAAGGCGTTTCCTAGCCTAACCCCAGTGTCTTCGACAGTTCACAGAGAAGTAGGTGGATCGCACAACCATTCTGGGAAGAAAGCGAAGAAAAGCTTCCGTTTCTAAATTTTTGAGGTATTCCTGTTTTGTAGGTTTCCTTTCCTAAGACGTTCAGTACTATCCGTTCAGTACTATCCAGAAAGAAAGATCCTGGCACTGCGAAATTTACCGAATTTTTTTTTTCTAATGTTTTCAATAGAAATCAAAGCGTTCTACGAGAAACATTAACTGATGAGATTACGTATACACTTTATAATGATTGTTTCATGAAGGATTTTATACTTCTTTTGGAACGAATGGCACAAACACTTCTTCTTGTTGAGGCTTGATGGGCGAATGTAATTCAGACTCAATCTAAATATTTCGCTAACATTCATTCCACTCAACCAACGTTGCTGACGTTTCTGTCAGTTTTTGTATTAGGCTTCTCCTTGTGTTCAATAGTGAAATCCTTTGTGTTTAAACCGTCGTCATAAAATATCGCATGGCCAGGTG
>NW_013666982.1:17295-51840 GCF_000517525.1 Limulus polyphemus
TTCCAAAACAAACAAACATAAAATATCTGTATACAGGTTTAGAAAATTCAAAAGTATGATATGCATTAAATTAGTTTCGGATACTAAACAGTGGATTTTATGTAAGTGTAAATAATCACTGCGAAAGAAATTTGTTTTATGGAAACAATCTACTACAGAATATTTGTTTATTTAGGAGATTAATTTCAATATTATTCATGCAAAGCTACTTGGTACATATAGGCTTTAGTTAAATATTAATCACTGACACTGTAATGAATTTTGGTTTATCACAAGACAGCACCTCCATCAAATAACGTCACTGGAAATAATCACAGTGTAACTGGTAATTCTAAAAGCAGTTTGATTTTGATAAATTGCTAATTGTAGTCTTGGTAGTTGAGTTCTTGTTAACTGGTAAGTTGTACAGCATATCGATCTACTGTCATCTTAAATAACTAGTGAGTAATACAATCGATTAGAACCGGTTTGTGCAGAAAACTCTTACTGGAACGACCAGACGGACTGTGATAACTAATTTTAATTACATATTATATTTAATTGGTCTTGGGCTGCCATCTAGTGAGAGGTGATAGGGTCGTTAACTTGTTTCTTATTCTATTTTGCTGCTTTCTTTTAAAACGAAACTACAATGTACACAAATAATTATAAATAATTACGAAACGCCCCAACCTTGCCGTTACCGAGTTTGATATTTTAATTTGAAGAGGTTCTGTAACAATAATAATTTCGCTTAAATAAGTGAATTAAAATAATCCATCGAAGAGTAAAGTAATGCTAGCTCACGTGGGATTCGATTGAATTTCTAAATGGCAACCAGTGGTGACCTGTTTTCCTTTTAACATGTTAAGAGGGGTAAATTTGTGTTTACTGAACTATCTTGAGTTAATTTATTTATATTGATGTCTACGGTCATTAAACAGTTTTTTGGGGGGATACGAAAAATACTTATTAATCGAAACTGTGATTCTTAGATCCAATAATCATAGTTGATTACACAGTCCTGTGATGGTTTTATTGTCATGAAATTTTTACATGTTCTACAGTATTCCTGTACGTTGAATCCGAAAATGTTATCCATTTTTCTCCATCACGTACAGTTTTTTCACAAAACGTCATAACACAATATATAAAAGAAAGACCACAACACGTAGTTTTGAGACCAAAAGATATAGATTTCACACACAAAAAATCGGGATGAATGAGGATGCATATTCTTTTGACATCAGTGTTCTTCCCTTTTCTTCAGTTTGTTTTTATTTTTCTTAACAAACATAATAATAAAGAATGTTCATTGTGGTAAACGAAATAATAATTTGATCTAAGTAAGAGTTTTTTTCTTCTTCCCGATTTGTAAAAAATCCTTACGTGATAGAAAAAATGAATATTATTTTCAAAATCTGTGAAGCTGGATGATGGAAAATACATTATTAAAAACCATTACAACCTTTATGAAGTTTAAATTCGCAGGTCTGCGTTATTAATGTCAAGATTGTCTGCCCACTAAATCTAACAGTCTGCTCGAATAACTTTAAACGTTACGAGTACATTATGGACTAAAGTCTTCTTTCTGTGCTATGTTTACTGTTTATATTAGCGAGATAAGACATTTCTAAGCATTTGTGCAATGTGAGAAACAAACAGGTGTTGAGTTTGTCGTGATTTGTTTAAGCTACTATAGAACATTTAATCTGTAATATCTTTATGTCCGTGCACCTTGTTAGTGAAACTTCACAGCTATTCGAGTGCTCACAGGAAAATCCTTAAACACTGTCGCAGGTATAGCAGGCAGGGAATATTTCGATAAAATTACTTAATATTTTCGTATAATAGGCCAGCTTATCGTAACAGGATTCGATAATGCTGTCTCAAACACTGTTGATTCTCTGCAGTTGTCATTATGAAATCCAAACGCCCTGTTGTCGACTTCAGTATACGTGTAAAACAGTACATCTCAGTTACATCCGTTTATCAATACACGTGCCGCTGCTGAATGGATTTTGTGCGCACACAAAAAAAAAAATGTGTGTTTGTGAAGAATCAAATTCTATACATTCTTCTTCTCATTGTTTCTTTTAGTTCTCCTATTACATTCTAGCGACTTGAGATAACGGATTCAGCGCAGCATCTTGTACAACTATTATGTAGCAATCGGAAGTAGAACATGTCTGTTCGAGTCAGAACGGAAGTATACTTAACTAGCGAGACTGAGCTGCGAAATTACAATGTTACAATCGTTATCTCAACAACGTCTTCTTTATCTCATGACACTATGAAATAGTAAGAAACATTTCTAGCATTCTTTAGTATTATGTAACACCAGACTTCGTGATTAGGGGGGTGTTTCGTACGTATTTTTCTGAGTTCACTATTTCTGAAGTTAATATAAAAGAAATAAAAGATATGTTGGGCATGTCTGCTGTTTATAGTCCGTTACCAGTTTGTTTTCGAGGACCACAGTATTAGATGTGTTGAACAATTTGCCTTGACTTGCAAATATTGTAATTATTGTAATATTATTACAGTCCGTCTATTTTTTTTTCTGATTGCTACACCAATGTAAAGAAACCGCTCTATTTATAAAGCGTTATTGGCAACAGCAATGGGTTTATACCTGTTTAACGGTCAGTTTCGTATGGTCTACATGTAAGTGAATGCGTTGGAATTGAATATTTTTACTCTTAGTAGAATAGGCTTTGGAACGTATTATTTAATCCACACAGCTTGATCCAGAAAGAAATGCTGTCACCCATATTATTTACACAGCTAGTTTGTGGTATTCTAGCTTTTCGTTTTTTGTTTTTTGTTTGATTACTGGTTAAGTAAATTCTCACTGAAATCCTAGCAGAGTCGTAGTTCATTATGAAGTTTAATGATTGTGTAAATTAAAAAGTGTCAGTAAAAATACTTTACCATTTGAAGTGTAAAATGAGTTTCATCATGAGTTAAAGAAACTAGGATTTTTTTCTTTCCGGCTGTTTACAAAAGCCGAATGTAAGAAAAACCCAAATTCATGTTTTAAAGAGCAACTGCGCTGTCGTAATAAGTGCTTAGCATATTTCACAGTCAGGTGAGTCCCCCGGAGGGTCAGCGGTAAGTTTACGGAATTACAGAGCTAAAATCCTGTGTTTGATTCCCTGCGATGGACAGAGCGCAAATAGCCCATCAGTTTGCGCTAGAAAACAACAGACAGGCGAAGCTGTGATGAATTCTTTCTTTGTAGCGCCATCTAGGGAAACTTTTCCTAAATACACTAACTGATGTCCTTTGGCGTTATTCACTTCCGCATATTAGACAAACTAGCTTAAAAACTAAAAATAGGAACACGCTTTTTAAGACATCGGAACGAGTTTGAAATTCCAAATTAAAATATATTGGCCTTAGTTGTGGTCAAGAAAAAAATATGTTGCTTTCATAGCAAACGAACCGGAAGAATATACATTTTTTTATTTTTTCACGTAGAAACTATAACAATATATGCGATATTGTTACCACAATACAAGATTTGTGTAAAGTCGTATGTTCCAAGTATTTCAGTTCCAATCAAACGTGGCGTTTATTCTCTCACTAAAGTGTTGGTAGTATATAAAATGTCGACAGTCACAAGTTAACCTATTTTTCTTTTCTCGTTTACATCACGAAGACATTAGCACCTTGTCCTTTGTTGAGTGGGTGCAACAGCCTGATCCAAAGGACCGCTTGTTTAATTATGACGTCATCGTCAAGAGTTTCCTATCGAGGGATAAAACACCTTTACTATATACTCCTTTTAGGACTAAGGATTATGACAGATAAAAGAGATTTACAACGGTAGTAATCTCTGTCAAGCTAAATACATACTATTCACTCGCGAATTTAATGATCCCATTCTTTTTTTCACGTAGAACTTTGCTATTTATTCCTTGCTGTGTTAGATAAAGCGAGTCTATATTTATTGTACTTCAGAGTCAGGCTTAACTTTATCGCGAGGTTGTATATACAATTTGATAGTCAAGGTTGTTATTCTTTGAACTGTTTGTTATAAGTGTTCAAAATTCAGTTTATATCGCACAACAACTTCTTAGTGTCAACCTTTATACATACAGACTTTTTAAGAACAGATTTATTGTTGTCTACGCTTAAGAAGTAACTTGTATTTTCAACGTTTTTGTACCTTAAAAAGGTTAAAGGTAAACAGTAATTTTTGAACTACCGTCGATCATTAGGTGTGGATTTTTGGTTCAAAGCCACGTAATGGGCTATATTTGTTCTCTCCACTGCGGGGAGTCGAACCCCCTATTTTAGTACTGTAACTCTGTAAATTTACAGCTAACCACCGGGGACAGTATGTTTGGTATTTTAACCTGGTTGCTACAAATTAGTAACTAAGGAGCTTTATATATATATATTACAAATTATATAATCTTGTAAATCGGTCGTCTATTTGTGACTGGCCCACTTAATTCGTGTTTTTCAAAGTTAATGTTATATAATGTAAAGATAACTAAATCCGCAAACATTATTTGCTTCTAACTGTTTGAGTTGCCGACATCTCTTCTGTTAGTTAGGTAAGCTCATAAAAAAAAACCGGAAAACAAATACTTTTCTCTCTTTGAATGCTGATAACATGTGTCAGTTGTACTCTTGGCGCCATGTTTTATTTACTTTTAGACGACTGGTGACGACAGGAAAATGTCTGCATGTTTTATGACAATTTTGTGCTCGTAGGATTACGGCCTATTATATGCTATGTAAAAAAAATTGTAATATTTGCCTTTACTTGTGCATTATAAGGTTTAGGTATGATGAAAGAAGTGGAAATTTCATTATAATGTCAGTAAAAAGTTGAAAGGATTAAAATGTTGTATCTCAAACGTTCGTTTTGCTGCTGTCACTTGGTCTTATTGCAAGACATATATATATATAGTCTGTAAAGTATTATTTAATTAAAAATATGATTATATAGGCCATTAATCACGCACAATGTAAGAAATGTTGTTACCGGTCAAATAAACGTTGTTTGTTTTCTGTTCAACAGTTATAGGTCCTTGAACCACAGTAAAATAAAAAGCAAACAAAAACTACGTAAATATTAATTGTGTGAAAGAGGGTTATGGCAAGCTAGAGATTCCGTAGTACAAAACAAAAATAGCATGTTGGAATTATTGTCGGGTAGCATGTTTCTCTTCCCCCCTCCCTCCCAAGATTTATAGTGGTTGTCCTTCTTGTTCGTTGTCGGATTCCTATCATACCAAATGAGGTTCTTGAGTGTTTCAGCGTATTTAAAGAGTGCTTTGAACTAGGGCATCAAAATCTAACCCATTCATCAGTTAACATTGCATTAAGCCGGTAAAAATGTCACGTGACTTCACTTGGCAGACGACACAGGTGTATCCCATTGACAGAGTCTGCCGCTACCTCTCTGGCCCTCTTCAAGTTTGTTTTTTCTTCTTCTTTTGCAAAGTATGTTTGCGTGTCATTTTCTTTGGCGTACCTGCAACTTTTATCCTTCATATTTCAAAGTTTGTAGTGGTCAAAGGTGATAACCTCTTTATAGAGAAAAAAAGTCGGCGTGTTTTGCACACTCACAAAGCCCACGTGGGCGACATTAATGGGCGCCTACTATTTACCTAGACAACCATTCAAACCATCCTCTTGGAGCCTCAACGTTTTCTAGGCACCGTGCCTATCTCTCTTTCCATAGAAGGCCTTTGTGCATTGAAGTGTGTACACAGAAACTTTCGCAACTTTCATAATATCTGGACAACATAAAAAAAAAACATCAAAAAACTTATAAGTAAAAAAGAAAAGAGGCGGAATAGGATACAAGAGGGGATAAACATCAGAAGACTAAAATTATGAAATCTTATTTTTGTTTAATATAAAGAGAGTAACAATATCATTCTAAAATATTGTTCTGGAGGTATTGAGAAAACGTATGAATATATAACCTGATTAATAAACAACACTAATTGGATCACTGTGAATTTCACATTGACTTAGAATTCACTAAATGACTTGCGCTAAGTTCTTTTATCAAGGAAACTTTGACATATATTGAGTTTTATATATATTGTGAATTTTTGCTTGAGAATTATTTGACAGTCCCTCAAGTAAAAGTAGTTTAACCTCTAGGTAGGAAGGGACGTCCTAAGACTGCCCAGTGCTCAACCTGGGAGTATTACTTGAATGTAGATCGCGTTTAAATATGTTTAATAATCAAACAATTCTGTTTTTCTCAATGAGTAATGTACCTCTCATTTCTTTTTTACTGAATGTTTAACAAAAACGTACTACAGACAACCCATTTATAATTAGTAAACGCTTTTCAGCTGAAATTTAGAAACACTGAGTATTTTATAATTAAAAGTGTACTTTGTATTTTGTAGGTTTTTCCAAGTCGTCGTCCTGCTGCTAGTTTATCAACGTAATCTCCAGATGGTAAGTTTTTATTTTTTCTTTTTCTCGTTATGTTGCTTTGATACTTGATAACTAAATAAGATAACATCTGAAGATCTAAACATTTTCTGTGTGACGTTGCCGCCTTGGACACTCCTCTCGATTGAATTAAGGTACAAACAGCTAGTTTGAAATCAAATCGTACAAGTAATAGTTTAAAATTCTTTAGACAAAACTGATAAAAAAAAATATATAAAAGGTATGTGAACACTGCACGGTAACAAGTCACTTGTATTTTTATATCAAGGAACTGCTTTAAAAAATGACGTAAACAAAGTTGTGCACACTATGAACGCATTGTTTGCTGTACACCTACAATGCCCAAGCCCCCCTCCCTACCTCCCACCAGCAAGTTATTTTCATTTCTAGTTATTTTAAACATTTGGATTAACAATAATTTATCTGTTTGAAATATCCTGTATGGGTGAGATGATAAGATTTAAAGTATCATTATCACCTGTATTTTCTAAAAGTTCAGACATTATACGTGGACCCGGAGTAAGTTACACGAATGTTCTGTTTGTTTTGGGTTTTTTTGAGCAAAAATGAAAATGTATGATTATGAAAATATATCACAAGATCAAAGCGATTTGATGTACAAGAAGATATTGCACAGTTGGTGATTATTTATTAAAACCGGAATGATAAAGCTTTCTTATCCTTGATTCCAGTTTCTAAAGGAAGACTCAGAAACGACTTGATATAGCTAAACTAGTGTTCCATTGTATCATTACTCCCATGACAGTTTTAAGATATGTCACATCTCTAATATTAAGTATGAAAATTAAAAGCTAGGTTCAAAATGTAATTAATCTTAAGCAGAATTAGTTTCTTTGATTACAAACCAATGTTTTGTTAAACTATTTTAATTTGTAAATGCTAATCTTCGACGATCACTAGTTAACATTTTGATCAAAATGAGCAGCTTCTTGGAACTCTAGGTTTCCATTTCCCAAACACTGATCATAGCAAAATGCTGCATAAAGTTTGTGCTCAAATTAAAACAAAACAACCACTTATCATTACTTCAGGATCTTGATCTATCTTAGCTTGCGTGTTTCACAAATCAGACAGTGCGTACACGACCTTAGTCAAGGATGACACGAATTATCGTTTTTTGATTACAAGAATCGCAGGCATTCCTAAAAGCATAGAATACGAAGTATTGAGAGGCCTTGCCCTGATAAGTGAAGACCTCCCTCGAAGAAGGCTAAAAGGTGGGAGTAGATTGATGAATCTATCAGGATTAATGGCTGATTGAGCAACATACATTGTGAAAACACGTTCCATAAATGATACCAACAATTTATAATAACGGTGAGCTGAAAACATACACAAACACGCACATTTTCCCCATCATTCACCAGTAGGCAGATGATGCCGGTATTATGCCAGGTTATTTATTATCCGCGTTAGTAGGGATTTATCATACAATTCTTGCGGGACATAGGCTCTGTTGTAACGTTATCAGTTTCAATTTCTTACTCTGGGAACCAGTGACTAATTGTTACTCAAGCTCAATCTTGCTTCGTCTTTTCAGGCGTGTCATTGGCAGAGCAACTTTGATCCTCAGTTTTGTTCATCGTTTCTACTGTTTTAAGGACGGTTAATTTAACATACGACTGGGCAAACTTCTTCATTGAAACATTTTTTATTTTAGAAACTTCTGGTATATTTTAGCGTTTAGGCAGATTAATGACAGTTTTATTCCTGTATCAGTAGAATCGTTTATTCAGTAAATAATTGTTACGGTCGATATCTATCTATTTTCATTAGAGCTTAGTTGACCTTCCAAGGTCTCGCCATGGGAAATAATATATATATATATTAATTTTAAGTATTAGCTGAAATATTTCATATTGTATTACATAGAGAACTGCAAGCGTGATTAAATATGTTATTCCTAGAAAAGGAGAGAAGTTATAAAGATTATTGTTTCTCAAGTTAGAGATATTTGTGTGTGTTTTTATTAATATTTTATATTATCAGCCGCGGACATATTTCTCTACCAATGATATTTACTACGATATCATAAATTGTTTATGAACAGTAAGTGTGTGTGTGTGTATAATGTTTTAGAGGATATGATTCTTTAAAACATGTAACATAACTGATATTAATATTTATGAACAGTGCTCATATGGATATAAGTTTTTAAGGCTTCAATTCAGTTCTCGCTGTTTCTAATTATCTCTGCTTCCTTCAGGTGACATGTCAAGACACAGTGAAAGGCACTTTTAGTGCTGACACATTGAATAATATGATTCTTTAAAACATGTAACATAACTGATATTAATATTTATGAACAGTGCTCATATGGATATCAGTTTTTTAAGGCTTCAATTCAGTTCTCGCTGTTTCTAATTATCTCTGCTTCCTTCAGGTGACATGTCAAGACACAGTGAAAGGCACTTTTAGTGCTGACACATTGAATAATATAATTCGGCACCAAGGGAAGCATGGTGTTGAACGGGAACAGAAACTGTACCATTCATGTTCGAAGCAATTTATGCAGTTATTCCCGAGGAAGAGAGGACATCGTTATGGTGTTGACGCCGTTGGATCGCGAAATTCTCCATTTAGTAAGTTAACCATGAAATGTTAGTTTTACCTTTATCAAAACATATTAGTGCTAAGAGAAATATATTTTTGTATCAAATAATATTTTGTATTTCATGATCCAAGTGAAGAAACTAAGGTTTTGGAGAAACCAAACTACTGGTAGCCTCTCATAAAAGATGTCCTAGTACTATTGCACAAACTTTAATTGTGAAATAGTAATTCCACCTGACAGATAACGATATTGTTGTAAAGCACCATGTAACAACTTCAATCTGTTAAACACTTTACAAAGTGATTTCACCTGACAGATAACGATACTGTTGAAAAGCACCATGTAACAACTTCAATCTGTTAAACACTTTACAATGTAATTCCACCTGACAGATAACGATACTGTTGTAAAGCACCATGTAACAACTTCACTCTGTTTAACACAAGTATTTCTCTGTAGAATATTACATCCAGTCACATAAATCGTGAAATATATCTATTTTTTACATCAAGTGATCACTACAGAAGTAGATGTGATGAAATTAAAATAATTAAGTTACTATCTGATTCATTCTATTTTAGTAAATGGTGTATAAAATTGTATTGTTAATTTCTTTTTTTCTTTGTTATGCTTTTAAGTTGGACCGAAAATAATGTTATCTTTTTCGTAATATAGTAGAATACCAGTTCTTGAGTAATTTTCCTAAGTATAAGCTTTATGATTAAATTTTTTAATACGCAATATTTAAAGGGATCATTTGTCGTGGGACAGCCATCAGGTCAAAGTTTAGCTAGGTGGGTCTGATTTAATTACACGTAATTGTTAAACAAACGATAAAAGATGTTACTAGACATGCTAAGAGAAATTATTTTTTCTGGAGTTCAAAAGGGCGAAATAGTTTGAAAATCTTAGTTATCAAGTACAAGTGTTAGTATCAAAACGAAGAAGCAGGTGCTTCAAAACACGTGGTTTCACTTATACACCTATCAGTAACATTTCAATAATATAAAGTATTCTGCTGTGATCTTCACTTGAATATGAGGATGTGTAACAAAGGTGATTACTTCAAAAAGAATATTATAGTTGATTAACTGAAACTCCGGTTTTTTGCTGGGCTATCTAAATAATAAGTTTATTTTTTTTATTTCAATAAACGTAGGACAAAATTTTCAGCAAATACTTGTAATATTATTCACAAGGTTGAAATAAAAAGTTTTCTACCTTCTTGTTTAAGAGAGAATTTAGGCAGAGGAAGCTGTACTGGATTATAAACTTTTATGGATTGTATCTGCCTGTTCAGTTGAGAACGATGTTTCGTGCTGTTAGTGCAATTTTTTATCACGTTGGCTAGCGGTCCATAAAAGTTTCCAATCCAACTTCCAGCCTTGTTATTCCCACTTTTTATCAACTGCACTATTATTATCATTATTATTACACAAAGCTTCTTTCAGATTATGATATAATCGCTATGATTAATTGTTATTTATACCTTTGAACATATATACATGTTATAACAGTTTAGTGGTTTGATATTTGAGCCATATTTATTATTATTATGGATGTTAATAAGTTATAATAATGGAAATAGTTTATTTCATAATAAGACAGAGCACAGGTTGGATAAAAAAAATAATAAAGCAATTTAAACTTTCCAAAACAATATACAGAAAGTTTGTTTGTTTTTGAATTTCGCGCAAAGCTACACAACGGTTGTCTGCGCTAGCCGTCCCTAATTTAGCAGTGTAAGACTAGAGGGAAAGCAGCTAGTCATCACCACCCACCGCCAACTCTTGGGCTATTGTTTTACCAACGAATAGTGGTATTAACCGTCACATTATAACGCCCCCACGGCTGAAAGGACGAGCATGTGTGGTGTGACAGGGATTCGAACCCGCGACCCGCAGACTGCGAGTCGAGCGCCCTAACCACCTGGCCATGCCGGGTATATACAGAAGGTCTTCTAAAGGTTGTGTAACTATACAGAACAGTATATAGAAGGTCTTCTAAAGGCTGTGTTAGTATTCATTCTCATGGACACAAATTGCTTTTTGATCTTTTTCTTTTCTTTCGTCCGCTACTGTAATCATAAGATTATGGCTGTTTTGGTACTTTTCTTGGAAACCGAAAGAGCGACCATTTTGCTTTAAGGGGAAAGTTCACGTGCTAACTTACATCCTTCATTAACATTGTATTCGCCGTTCACAGAACGAACTAAGCTATTTATACATTTTGTTTAGTGTTTACTATATCTATGTAAATTAAAGTTATGTTTGGTTTCTATACTATGAATTACCACCTGCGAACCGTAGTAAGACTCCATGATATCAGGGGACCGGGCGTGACCTGGTAGTTAGCGTGCCGTACTGTGAATATGAGGGTCTGTGGTTCGCGAAAACGCTGCAAAATCGCGCTCCTCGTTTTCGGGAAGTGGGCACGTTATAATAGTTACGGTCAAATACCACTATTCAATTAGAGTAGTCAAACAGTAGTACTGTTGACTAACTGCCTTCCCAGTAGAGTCTATCAATTGAAAATTAGGACTAACTCAGATGGCCCTTGTATAGCTTTGCGTGAATTTCCGAAACAAACGAGCGTAATGTGAATTCTTCAACTAACACTTGAGATGAAACCACTGGTAAGATTTTAATACACTCTGAATATAGTGAATGAAGTGAAAATAGTCAAATACACTAGTTTGACAGCATTTCTAACGTTAAACAAACTGCTTTATGCTACTAAATTGTCACGCCATTATTTATTGATTAATCAAAATTATTCTAAATATGTTATTAACGTCTAGATACTTCTGTTTTTCTCAGCACATGTGCTCATCAAGTCAACCGTTATCCGAAACCGTGACGGAGTTACAATTCGAAACAAGGACGGTTTCTATTTGTGTTTCAAGCAGAATGGCAAGCTTGTTGCAAGGGTAGGTATTAATTAATATTATCAACTGCTTTTTTTTTAAATTACATTGTAAGTCTAATATATTTTAGCATGGGTAACTTCTGTTTTAGCTTCCTTTTTTTTTTCTCATTGACTTCATATTGTCCGTTAGTTTTTTATTCATTCAAACCGGTAGAACTTCATCTATGTGTTCAGTATCAAACATCGTATGTTCATTTAAACCGGTAGAACTTCCTCTATATGTTCAGTATCAAACATCGTATGTTCATTCAAACCGGTAGAACTTCATCTATGTGTTCAGTATCAAACATCGTATGTTCATTTAAACCGGTAGAACTTCCTCTATATGTTCAGTATCAAACATCGTATGTTCATTTAAACCGGTAGAACTTCCTCTATATGTTCAGTATCAAACATCGTATGTTTATTGGCGTTTCCTGATGTGCGTGTGTGTGCGATATTTATCTCAACCACTTGCTTTGTATCAACAAATAATAACTAAAAGAGTATTTGAATCAAGCTTGAAACGCGTCGTCGTTTAGCGAGCCGATGATTAATGAAATGTTTGTGAACTCTTTTTCATTTCACTTCTGATTGTGGCCAAAGTAAAGAGAAACATTGTGAAACCTGGTCTCAACTTGAAAAATGTTATTCTGAATTGAAAACTTACATGATACTAGGTTTTGTAAGCCTTATCGTCCATCTGCACCTGGCCCGTTAGTCTCACAGGATTGATTTGACGGGGGAAAAGCCGTCCCCATAAACCTGATCGCCATTTTCTTCTTGCCTTCAGCAAGGACTCGTTGAAGACCACCTAACTTTCTATGCTTAACTCCACTAAAGTATTGGACGTGCTTTGCGCCGTTCCCGAGCGATTAAAGCGTGAGCGCCGTTTCACAAAAGAGGAATGTATGTTTGCTGTCGGTGAAGAGGACGGGGCGTGATCTGTCAGGTTCAAAGTGAGGTTGTCACTGAAGACATCTTACTTTGTCTCCGGGCTTCTGGACGGCCTACCTGGCCAAAAGGTATTCACATTAGGCCCAGATTAGGCTTCTCTTGGAAGCAAGTGCCCCAGGCCTGGCTGTATCATTCACCGTAAGCAATTCATTTCTCAGAAACAGTGGCTGACAGGTAGAGAGCTGTAGCAGACTTCGGCTGTTTGGATAGAATTATATGTGAATAACCTCTCCCACACTCTTGCTCCAAATCATTGTATTGAACGGACTCTCTTGTGGACTAACAAAACGTTATAAAGGGTGTTAACTTCATCTTATTCCCTTGAGATGTTTAGCTTGTGTGAGTTTGAACAAACACATGAAAAAGTGCCTAACAAATGACGTAAGAAATCGAGTTTATATACTAAACAAACTTAATTATTGCCCTTTTGTGACCTAGCTGTCTTTTAAAAATTACTACGATTTTCATTTATTTGAAACAGCAACCGTAGAAATAGTTTATTGAACTTTGTTATACTTTGATTTATAGGAGTTATTTTAAGCAAATATAAATTTGTTTGTTATCATCGTGGTGTTTAGTATATAAAAATAATTGTAACGCGCATTAGTTGTGTTATTATCTTAAATCGTCTCAGGATGGTGTGGCACAGTCTCGAGATAAAATGTGAGCGTCCTCACTTCTCTGAGACAGACGGCGTGTCCTGTTAATAATACGTGTAATGCACATTGAATAACCACATATTTGGTTTCAGTTTTTTATTGTTTTAGCAGAACTGTTGTTGCAATGCCTGTGCTAAAGCTAGAGCACATGATGTACAAGCTAGATTATCAGCAAACATTTTTTAATTTCTTCATTAATGTTGTTACATTTTTATCACATAGCTTATAATAGTATCTTTTTGGCGAAACTGATCATAAAAAGAAGTTATATGAACTCTGTAACTGTCTCAACATTCCTTGTTCTTGTTTGAATCTTACACAGACAGAACAAGAATCGACGAGGAAACACACATTTGAATCTGTTTCTCAACACTCCTTGTTCGTGTCAGAACAAGAATCGACGAGGAAACACACATTTGAATCTGTTTCTCAACACTCCTTGTTCGTGTTTGAATTCTACACAGACAGAACAAGAATCGACGAGGAAACACACATTTGAATCTGTTTCTCAACATTCTTTGTTCTTGTTTGAATCTTACACAGACAGAACAAGAGTTGATAATGAAACACGCATTTGAGTCTGCTTCTCAACATTCTTTGTTCTTGTTTGAATCCTACACAGACAGAACAAGAGTTGATAATGAAACACACATTTGGGTCTGTTTCTCAACATTCCTTGTTCTTGTTTGAATCCTACACAGACAGAACAAGAGTCGACGATGAGCCACACATTTGAGTCTTTGCTGGGTTGGTTTCATTCCGTTGGTAATTGAGCTGTAGTTGGTAATGTTACGATTACAGTGATTTGACTAAGAAGTAGTTACTACACCAATTAGAGTAGCAGCGAAGTAGTAATTTTCCTACCAGAGCCAGTGTTTTAGAATTTACGAACACACGAAGCACCCGAGTAGAAAAATGCACTGGTCTTTCAGGTAACAAGGACAAGTCCTACGTTGTGTGTGTTGAGGTGTGATTAAAATTATTAAAGTTGTCCATAAACAAGTTGCCAAACATGCAACATACATTTTGTCTGTGTTTTGATTTATTGTTTTAAGAAGTAGCATGAAAGAATATTTCGAGATACATCTGCTAGTGTATATATTTAAAAAATACATCAGTTCTGTAAGGATTTATTTATTTTTGCTTCAGTGTATATCATGCCAGAAAAGTAATTAATGTTCTTACGTTCTCGTGCAAACAAAATGTTTAATTAAATACTCAGTTTTAACAGTTTCCATTATTAGTTACATACTCGAACATGCACGGTGTTTAATTATATACTGAATTTTAACAGTTTCCATTGTTAGTTACATACTCGAACATGCACGGGGTTTAATTATATACTCAGTTTTAACAGTTTCCATTATTATTTACATACTCGAACATGCACGGTGTTTAATTATATACTCAATTTTAACAGTTTCCATTATTAGTTACATACTCGCACATGCACAATTTTTAATTATATACTGAGTTTTTACTGTTCCCATTATTAGTTGCATTGATATAGTATTAAAGTTCCGATTTCCTCACGGTTTTCATTTGCTCTGTTTGTGTTATTGTCGTAATAATGTATGAAACTTCGATTCCCTTACAATTTCCATTTTTTCTGTTCCCTTATAGTCTGTTAGTGACATGCAGCTTTTATTGAAGTTTCAATTCTCTCATAACTTCTGTTTCTGCTGTCTCTTATCATGAACTACAGTTTAAGATGTCATCATTTCCTCATAACTTCTGTTCATTCTTTTCGTTATCATGAACTATAGTTTAGGTGTCATCGTAAAAGCAGAAGCTTGGTCATTATTATTTTCTATGCCGAATTCTGACTAATTCTGCTGCACATGCAATGATTGGTCTTTGCTGTTAGAGCAATATAATAAAAATTAACCGTAGAAAGTATGCACTTTTCCAGTAAGATATCAAGTCATTGAACATTTAATTGTCCAAATTTCCTACAACTGATGATGGTGGATAAACATGACTGAAATTATATTAAAGACATACCAAGCTGTCCATTACTGTACTTTCAAAAGACATGTAGATCGACAAGCTATATCTATCTCTTGGTATCCCACTAAACATGAAAGCCAAAATCACCGTTTGGAATTATAAAACCAAAAGACACTGATTTTTTTTTATCAGCTTTCCAAGTCTTTGAATTTCATTCCAGAGACATGAGCGCATTTTAAACAGTTATCTATGTGTATGAAGGCAAGTTTTTAAACAGTTATCTATGTGTATGAAGGCAAGTTTTTAAACAGTTATCTATGTGTATGAAGGCAAGTTTTTAAACAGTTATCTATGTGTATGAAGGCAAGTTTTTAAACAGTTATCTATGTGTATGAAGGCAAGTTTTTTTTGTTTTTTGTTATGTACAGTGTGAGTTTGAACAAAAGTAAATGGCTGTTGGTCCAAAGGTTGTGCATAAATCATGAAAATAAAGCATACAGATTGAATAGGATGTTAACTCTTATCCGGATTTTGCGACTTCGCATGTACCTTACTTAAATTTAAATTGAGTTTACAGAAGACAAGAAACAACCCAGGTCGACACAGCCCATATAGCCAGCCCACTGTGTAGCTTTGTGCTTCACGACAAACAAACAAATTTTGTGATATATGGGGCGTAATTTCTATTTCGTAAATATCACGCTAGATAAACAACTCAAATAAATGCTGATTAAATTAAACTGTACATGAGAGATTGTATTTTGCATTAAAAATGCTTTTAAGAAGCATTCACCTGCCTGTTTGAGATTGTTTACAGATGGTCATTCGATATGTCAGCGCAGATAACATAAGGAAGGCCTGCACTAACGTGTACAAGTTTCTACGTAAGGAAGATCTGAACTAACAGGTACCGGTTTTTATATAAGAAACATCTGTACTACTAGATACTGGTTTCTACGTAAGGAAGATCTGAACTAACAGATACCGTTTTCTATAAATGAAACGCCTGCACTAACAGATATTAGTGTCTACATAAGAAAGATCTGAACTAACAGGTACCGGTTTCTATATAAGAAACATCTGTACTGGTAGATACTGGTTTCTACGTAAGGAAGATCTGAACTAACAGGTACCGGTTTCTATATAAGAAACATCTGTACTGGTAGATACTGGTTTCTACGTAAGGAAGATCTGAACTAACAGGTACCGTTTTCTATATATGAAATGCCTGCACTAACAGATATTAGGTTCTACATAAGAAAGATCTGAACTAACAGGTACCGCGGTTTTTACATCTACGGAACCCGTTAAGTCTTGACAAATTAATGCAAACACGTGAGGCCCGTATGGAACCTTGAGTTAACGATGGAGTTTATATGGATCCTCATTAGCAATTTCAACACAGCTTCATCAATTATTTATGTACTAAATTACTTGTGGGTTAACGACTTTTTTGGCTATAGAGTTTCTAATAACATTAGTCACACAAAACTTTTAGACAGAAATACCATTATTATGGCAATTAATCCCAATAATTATTGCTGGTTTAATCTACCGTGTTTTACAAATAATATGTCACACAATCCTTTGTTATTTCTTTACATCGAGCGTTGTAACAGGAAAAACAAACTTACTCATTATGTGCAATATGCTGAAGCCCACCAGTGATTGATGGTATAAAACAAATAAGTATTTTGAGAATTAATGGTAGATTAAGTTTGAAATAAATCAATGAGTTTTTAGCATTTTGGATGTCATAACTGTTTATACATGAATTATTTCTTCGTTAAGACTGAAATTCAGATACGAGCAATCTGGTAGTTTACAATAACAAAGCACTGGATTGAGATAAACGTCGGCAATGGATATGGCGAATGTAGTGTGGTTGGAATACCGTAAGGGACTAGACAAAGAATATAATGTTTGAAAATATATGCCTCATATTAATGTCTTATTAAAGGTATAATTAATTGTAAATCATGCTTTGCCGGCTTGTAAAAAGCATTCACACCATAAAAAAGTTTTGTATTGTATTATATAGTAGGTCCAGTTGCTGAGGTATACATGGAGAACCTTTCTAATACCAGGTCATTTACACAACTTTTCTTTTAGGTTTTTCTGTCTCTGCAAGGAATTGTGAATGGCTTTTGTGCAAGTCTGGTGTTTCTTCAGACTCATTAATACTTAGTTTGAATGACATTATCCAGTGTTTGTGCGTATGTGTGTATAAATAACTATCATGAACTGTTTGGTGTATTCAGTACCCAGGATGGTTTGATGGCTGAGTAATAAATGGTTTGAGTTTCCAAATTGTAACTTATGTTTTCCGTTGTGAAAATTTCGCACAAAAAATATACATATATATATTTAATTTTCTTCCGTATAAGATTGTACTCAGCCTGGGAGATGCCTAATAAAATAACCATTTGTGATATTTATTCTTAAACATTTAAATGCAAATGTTACAAGAGTATAAATATTTTTTCTAATGTGAAGAATATGAATTTCATGACTTGTAATCGTTCTTATCTGCTTCCTATTATTGATAATATATTGATTGATGTTCTGCTTTTTTTTTTCAGCCTGAAGCCGATGAAAAGCTTAGATGCCTCTTTAAGGACGAAGAAACAGAAGGTTATGTTAGGTGGAGATCTCAGTGGAAGAAAAGTTGGTACATTGGCTTTGATGTACGAGGGAATCCATTGAACGGGATATATGACAATCCTAAAAGCGTACACGATCAAAGGTGTTTCAACTTCATAAAATGTTCTATAAAAAGCTGTAATCATTCAAATTTGGATCATTCTGAGTCTGCAGTTGGGCCAACTGGTAATTTTGACTGGTCAATTTTGAATGAAGATGTAAGACATAAAAGCCGAACTAAATCTATATTTAAAAGGCATTTTAGAAACAAATCTACTTGAAGTTTATTGAGTAAGAGTAAAAACTGTGTTGTAAAACGAGTCGGTAGCAGGGCTGAACAATGGAACCATCTTTCTTGTCAATCATCTTTTTACTTTTGATTCAAAGAGTGTAGTGAATCATGAAGTAAATGTTATTTTGAGGGCGTAATTTATATGGACATAATATTTTTGCTGAACTTCATTGGCTTTGTAACTATATGAGCATTTACACATTGTGATGTATCGTAAGTGAAAAAACAAAAACAGTCTATGATGCTGAGATTTCAAGCTCTTCTTTCTTCATCCGTTGTCAGGATTGTGCCCATCTTGAAATATTCCAAACGCAAAGGTGTTTCTAACAAGACCGTTCCGGTGTATTCTGATAATGTCCATATATAAAATAAATATATGGCTGGTTATTGTTGCATTCCAGAAACGGCATAATATCATCAGTCAGTTCGAAACAGCGGCTTCATATTTAATCGTACCAGTTGTGTTATGGATCTTACAGAAATCTTGTCGCATTTTCCTTTACCGTGACACTGAAATTGGATAGAACTTTTGTATAATTATTTTCGGATTGCAATTCTTTGGCTTTGATAGTTCAATATCAACGTTCTAAACATAGAAAACTGGACAATAAAGGTTTTGATCATTTAAACGCATCTTTTGATAAAAACTTCAGTTAGTATTTTTTATGAATGAAAGTTACAAATGTTAAAAAAGAAAAATACAGTTTATACGACTAAAATATAATGATTACAAACACTTTAGAATAATCTAATGCACGTGCAAAAATTATCAAAGAAAGACCGATAATAGTTTGAAACCACTTAGAAACCATAACACCTTTCTTTGTTTATTTACATGAGAATCTATGTACTTAAACATAATAATTGTTAATTCTATCTAGAAAAATTAACTCTATTAGTTAAGGTAAACATGGAACTATTTTAATGTAAAGTTCAGATTTTTACTGATTACACCTATTCATTTTATTTATGTCATTAGGTAATATAAATTGACATATGTTTTACTTTTAATAGCAACTGTGCAAAGTTGTAAAGTATCAGATGTTGATACTTTAGTCTCCATGATGTGACTGTGTTTTATTGTTGCTCAAATCATGAAAGCAGCTTATCCTATTACTATAGTGCCAAACTAGTTCGTAGTTCGTTCTAGGCTATTATGTTTTTTGTATCACTCGTATGAGGTTGCAGAGGACGTCGTCATGCCCTGACGAAACATTGTAAAGCGTTTCAAGAAGTTTACGAGTACTTGTTTATGCAGAAGGTTCCGACTTCCTTTTTATCTTAATTCGAACATTCATTCATTCACAAAACAGGGGAAACTGTTTATTACTGTGACTGTAGGGAGAGTTAGTATTTCTTTTTAAGGATTATTTGTTCTTGCATTAATTTGGATGGTTTGTCCCTAAACTCACCCACCCCCTCTTCTTGTTCTAAAATTTCAAAGAATGCCTCTTCGTAAAAAGTGCTGCAACCACAGAACGAATGATTGTGTATTTATTGTATAATATTGTCAAGAGTCACAGAAAACGCCCTTTTAGTTCTTTGTTAATGTGCAAACAAGTATTTAGGCTTAGTTCAGTTCTTCAGCCTAAGAGTGTACGTTTCGTATAATATTTATTGTTATCATTCCATTTATGAATGGTATCATTGGTGTTTCTGAGTAATGGAAAAATGCAAATCAACCAAACGTTTATAGTACAGACTGCAAAGCTATTGCAAACAGAGCTGTTTTAGTAAAGACTTTGGCGTTGTTATAGACATAGCTGTGTTTAGTGTAGACTGCAACGTTGTTACAAACAGCTGTGTTTTATACAGACTGTGAAGTTGTTACAGATTTAATTTTAACGTCTGATTTTTTTTTAAAAAGTATAAAAACTGATTTTTATCTTTGTCTTATTTACTAAACATTATAAATTAGATTTATTTAGAAATTTTTAATCATGTCATTAACCAAAAATCTTGTTGAAAACTTCCCTAACTGTTGTAGAAAATATACTAAAGTTCATGAAACTTCCGTTCATGAAGTCAAACAAATGGGACAATCGCGAATAGATCCATGCAAGTAATTAAATATTTCATTGATGTAAAATTATTTTGCATATTTTCTGTCTCGAATCTCGACTGTAAAAAATAAATAAATGATAATAATAATAATACGAATATAAGTAACAATTTTCATAGGCAAGTGAGTAAGTATCAAAGTCTATATTTGGTGAAACAAGTGTTTTTGTTCCAATATATAATGTTGGTTTGCATATATAAATGTGTGTGTTTGAACGTGTGTATGGAATATATACACCAACTTGAATATTTTTTATTAACCCCGCAGTTATAACAAAGCTGAAATACGGTACTAACTGTCAAATTGTAATATCGTGTTAACATAGAAAATTCTGTACTAAAACTTACCTTTTTTTAACCAGCTGAGAGGGATCCGTTAGTGTATTTTGTAATTCTGTTCATGGTTACTTGTACATACGCATGTAAATATTGTTGATATATTTATTCAGATGTTTTATATGAAATAAAATGGTGTCTTCTTTTCCGATATGCATGTCCCTCTTCTTCTTTCTTACATTTTTGTTATTTCGTTCTGCATGTTGTACATTCGGAAAGCGCTATCACGTTTGTTTTTAAAACCTTTAACACTTCTTTCGACTTATCAGTTAAAATGCTCGTCTCACAACGTGCGGGTGGCGGGCTCGAATCACGTCACCCTTTCAATTTTGGAGAGGGGGCGTTATAATTTGACGGTCAATTTCATTTTTTTTTGTTAAGACTCAAGTGTTAGTAGTGGGTGGTGATGACTAGCTGCCCTCCCCTAGTCTATAACTTCTAAATTGGGGACGGCTAGCGCAGATAGACCTCGAGTAACTTTGCGCGATATCCAACAAATCAAACATTTTTTTTTATTCAAATTTTCTCGTTTAGAGATATTCCCTCTTTGTTTTAAATTAATTTGATACTAACTACTCCGTGTTTAATCAGAGACTTCTTAACATAAAAACCTGCATACAAACAACTTTTAAAAAGTCGGAAATATCAACCACCATAACGGTTTACGTTATTTATCGCTTTGAATAATGCGTTGTACTAGAACTGCTGCAGTTGTCTTCGTCAATATGTCGTTGTGTTTCAGATAATAATTTTGTGCTCTATTCCAGTTTACTATTTTGAATGTTGTTCAGAAACAACAAAGAGCTGACTAATAAACACGGAATAATGCATACCATTACATATTTAAATACTACTCATAATTATATCTGTTTGTTTGTTTGTAGTCATGCACAAAGCTACACAATTGGCTATCTGTGCTCTGCCCATCACGGGTATCGAAACCCGGTTTCTAGCGTTATAAATCCGCAGACATGCCGCTGTGCCACTGGGGGGGGCAATTATATCTGAAAGTTATATATATAATCATGTCGCTTTCAACAAATAAAGTTACTTAAAAACTATATCAATTTTAATTTTCTTAAAGCAAAATTTCTTAAAACTGTGACAGTTTCAACAAATAAAAACTAAGTTATTAAAAGCTGTATCAGTTTCAAAATAATTGCTAAAAACCAATATTAATTTTATCCTCCTCCCTCCATACACACACACACACATATATATAGATATCAAATTATGACTTGTAACTAGTGTATTTCATTTTACTATCTATTAATATCCAGACTGACAGACATACATACGTTTTCAGTGTTAAAATTCACGACAATAGCTTTATAAACATGTTTCATATTTTAAAATCTAATCTACATTTAGAAAGCACAAAAAACTTATGAGTTTATGTAAAATCGAAATGCCGCATCTGTAGAGATTTATGGAATATATCAAAGACACATTCAAGCTATATAAAACCATGTTTATTTCTAAAGTTTCATGTATGAAACAATACTGCTTCAATATTAAAACAGAATATTTTATAATGTTGCATTACCTGATTTCTGCGGACTTACAACACTAGAATCCGGGTTTCGATACCCGTGGTGGGCAGAGCACAGATAGCCCATTGTGTAGCTTTGTGCTTAATTACAAATAAACCGATTCAGTTATATCAAACTCGTATAAAATATTAAAACCATGATATAACGGAAGGGAAAAAAAACTACAGAAAAACAACATTTGTGTACTGATTGAACTATTGGACGCAAGGGGAAATAAATTGTAGTTACAAGCTGAAAGAGGAACTTTCCGTTGACCATACGCGTTTCATAGTGAGCTATATTGTTTTTGTTAGTGAAAAATAGTGTACTTAGAATATTAAAATATGAAAGTATTATTTATTAGTAAAAAAATGTTGCAATATGTTAAACGTTTTGTTTATATTTTTAATAAAAGCAATGCCACAAAACAGCCAATAGAAGTTTATACTAAAAACGAAGGTTTGAGAGACTATTGAAAAAAAAAAGTTCTTGATTTTCAACTTATATACACATTTGAACGTATAATGCAATAACAGGTAAAAAAAACAAAACAAACACAACCACAATAAACTATGTTTATAAGAAAGACACTCAAGAATGTTATTCTTTAAGTTAGGATCGAATGGAAAAGAAACAGTTTACTGTGTTTGGTGGTAAGGCACCCTACCGACGAGGTAAGTGCCTTTAGGTCACTCTGCCTCATTTTACAGACCAAATGAGCCTGATTTGTCCGTCTTAAAAGGTGAATTATTCTGCTTTATTTGAGAAGTGCATTTGTGACCTTTCCGTAACAAGGTCTGCCAAAGGTAATTCTTTGCTAGGAAGGCGGAAACTTTTTTTTTCACCGCGTGAGACGTGTTTTTCTTTGCTCTTTGTTACCACGTTGTCATGGTTGATCAGAAAGAACTGCTGAGTGGTAAGGATGAATGCTTTTGTTAGAACCAACGGCCAATTGAAAGAAAATAAAGTGATTAAAAAGCCTCTATCCAGACTTTAAAACCTGCGTGTGATCTCGACGTTGCGACGTTATTGCCCTGAACCTAATTACAGAGTTGCGGTCTGTTATGGTAGGTTTAAAAATACCTTGATACAGTAAATAAATTCTCATGCCACCGTCTCAGATCCCTTCATTGCTATATTCTACAGCGTAGCACGTGGTTATGATTTTTTTATCTATGACGACTCCAATCTTAAATTAATTATTCTTGTACATACCGTGTTTCGTACAAATAGATAACACTTTACCCAAATCATTATAAAACTTTTAACTGCTAGCAATGAACTGCTCCTAGACCTGAAAAGATAACAATAAATCAATGTCGAGTCCTGAATATACTAAAAAATTCCGTTTTGATGAGATTTGAAAAAAAAAGAAAAAGCTATCTTTCAAAGATAAGTTTTCGAACTACTTTTTTTGGTGCATTACAATAAAAGGATGGTCTCGCTTCCCAAACCAAAATAATTCGTGTAAGTATTTGTTATCTTCTAAAAAACTTTAAAATGTTAGATATCAAATTTGACAAATTAATTTTATTACCGTTGTATATCATAGCATTCATTAAAGGACTATAAACACGAGAAAATGACTTAGGCTGACATTACGATTACCTGTCACGAAATCTGTGGTTCTTTAACGCTAGAAGATGAAAGATATAAAATATTTATTGATACATAGATTCGAAAGTTGTTTAACGCATGTTTCTTGCGCTAATCTTTTAAGATAATTCTTGAATTATCTGTCTACGGCATGACAACAAAATGTGGCTTAAACAATGAGAACCATGCTTGTTTCTTTAGTTAATCTTTTATATATATTCTTTAATGATCTGTCAACAGCATAAAGAGAAAATGCTAGTTAAATAATGAGAAACGTACTCTTTTTTTTTATAGTCAATCTCTTTATATATATTCTTGAATGATCCGTCTACAGCATGAAAAAAAAAAGTGAGTTAAACAATGAGAAACAAGCTTGTTTCTTTAGTTACTCTTTTCTTGGTTGATATGTTTTTGAATGATCCATTTACAGCGTGTCACAAATTGTGCGATGGACATCGAAAAACATGCTTGTGTCTTTAGCTATTCTTTTTATCTATAGTATTGATTAATTCATCGACGTGATTGTGTCTTTAGCTACCCTTCTTAGAGATATTCTGTATTGATCCGTCTACAACATGCCAATAATGTATGAGTTAAACAGTGATAAACATGCTCTGTCTTTAGTTAACTTTTTATATATGTTCTTAAATGATCCGTTTACAACATTTCATAAATGTTTTATTTAAAGAGTAAGACACGTGATTGCTTCTTTAACTACTCTCGTTGGTTGTGAGTTAAGGAATCAAAAACTTGATTATTTCTAAAGCTACTATTTTGAGATACATTCTTGAATAGTCTGTTTACAGCATGTTGCTAAAAACTGATCTAATCTTTGAGAAACGTGCCGTTACTCTTGTTTGATATGTCCTTGAATAAATCGCTTACAACATGTCAACAAAATGTGAAATGGAGACTGAGAAACTGCTATCATTAGACATCTTTTTAAATGATTAGTCTACAGCATGTCACCAAAATGAGAGTTGATGAATGACAAACGTGCTTGAATTTTACTCTTTCTAGACACGTTCTTTAATGATCCGTATATCGCATCTCACAAAAATGTAAATCGAAAAGTAAAAAACGTGATTGTTTCTTTACTTACCCTCTCTTAGATAGGCTGTTGGATGATTCGTCATGTCTTCAAAACGTGTGTTAGAGTGTGAGAAACGTTTTATTTCCTTAGTTACTCGGCTTACATGTTTCTGGATGATCAGTTTCGGCATATCACAAAAATTTGAGTTAATCAGTTAAAAACATGCTTGTCTCTTTAGCTACTCTTCTTAGATATACTATGAAAGGTTCATCTACAATATGTCACTAAAATGTGAGTTAAACGTGATTGTTTCTTTAGTTACTCTTTTCAGATATGTTCTTGAATGATCCGTTTCAGCATGTCACTAAAATTGGAGTTAAAGTGTAAGAAACGTGATTGTTTCTTTAGTTAGTCTAGTTAGAGATGTTTTTAAATGATCAATTTCAGCATGTCACTAAAATTGGAGTTAAAAAGTAAAAAACGTGATTGTTTCTTTGGTTACTCTTTTCAGATATGTTCTTGAATGATCCGTTTCAGCATGTCACTAAAATTGGAGTTAAAGTGTAAGAAACGTGATTGTTTCTTTAGTTAGTCTAGTTAGAGATGTTTTTGAATGATCCATTTCAGCATGTCACTAAAATTGGAGTTAAAAAGTAAAAAACGTGATTGTTTCTTTAGCTACTCTTGTCAGAGATGTTCTTGAATGATCCGTTTCAACATGCCACTAAAATTGGAGTTAAAGTGTAAGAAACGTGATTGTTTCTTTAGCTATTCTGTTTTATATATATATTCATGAATGATACGTTTACAACATGTCCTGAAAGTGTGGATTAAAGAGTAACAAACAAAGATTATTTTTTTAGATGTTTTTTTTTAAATATGATCTCGAATTTTCCGATTACAGCATGTCACAAAGATGTGAGTTAAATATTAATAAATATATGTTTCATTAGCTACTCTTGTTGGATACCTTCTTTGATGATTCGTCTACAGAAGTCACCAAAATGTGAGATAAAGTATGAAAAACATGTATTTTTAATCATTTTTGTTCTTGAGCGGTCCATCTACAATATCTGACAAAAATGTGAGTTAAGGTGTGAGAAATGTGTTGTTTCTTTTGTTACTCTTCTTAGATATTTTCCTGGATGATCTTTTTTGAGCATGTTACGAAGACGTATGTTTATAGTATGAAAAACGTGCTGTTTCCTTTCTTACTCTTATTAGATATGTTATTGTGTCTTAAAGTGTGAGAAACGTTATGCTTTTAAGTTACTATTCTTAGATAGGTTATTGAATGGCTCGTCTACATTTTCCACAAATATCTATGTTAAAGTGTGAGAAACGTTAGCTATCAGTTTTAGATATGTTATTGAATATTTCGTCTACAGAAGTCACCAAAATGTGATTTAACGAATGAGAAACGTGATTCTTCCTTTAGCTAATCTTGTTAGATATGAAAACCTATTATAATATTAAAAGTACCCTACATGCTGAGCCCACCTGGTTTGTTCGAGGTCTCAGTCTGTGAACGAACAAGCTCTCTGTCATGTAAAGGCTTTGTTCATCATTGGCCTTTGCTACAATCTTAAAATGATTTGAATGTACAACACGTCCATTCCCCTGGGGCATGTACTAGTACACTCGACTTAATTGAAGGTCTCAAATTTGTATGTTCTTTCACACGGATTAACAATATAGCCTTGCTCACAGCATGGACAAGTAAATTTATAAACTACACTTGATGACTTTAGAGCAAGAATACGGACTTTACATCTAAAAAGTTTTTTTAAATCTCAGATGACAACTTGGTTTAAAAACACATTTCGGTTTATTTTGTAGGTAGACCTTATGAATTATTATTTTTAAATGTTTTTAATAATCAAGTAATACTTATTCATGGTAATAATAAGGTAATAATAACAGAATATTTCGGAATTTAGATAATTTACTGAAACTTTACTTATTGAAATTGCTTGTTTGTTTTTTTAATTTCGCGCAAAGCTATCTGCGCTAGCCGTCCCTAAGTTAGCAGTGTAAGACTAGAGGGAAGGCAGCTAGTCATCATTACCCACCGCCAACTCTTGGACTACTCTTTTATCAACGAATAGTGGGATTGACCGTTACATTATAACGCCCCCACGGCTAAAAGGGCGAGCATGTGTGTTGTAACGGGGATTCGAACCCGCGACCCGCAGATTGCGAGTCAAGCGCCTTAACACCTGGCCATGCCGGGCCTCTTATTGAAATAGTTTCGAAGTAATATCAATAGAATATCTTTGGAAACAATTTTTGCATAATAATTGTTTGATGTTATTGAATTCTTTATGTAAAGCTTCATGAGTGCCAGATATTTTATATGCACGACTAAACAAAATTTTACTCAAGCTTCCTTTAAAAATATTTAGTATAAAGTTTGAAACATTAAAATACAAACCAATAAATGTTACTTATGATATACTTCACATTGGAAGTGACTATTATTAATGTTAATTAAGGTGTCAAGAAATAAAAGTTTGTGATCATACTGATGTTCAACAGTAAATTTTATGCTTCTATGTCTACTATTCAAGTACTCAATAAATTGAGAAGCTTGATCAGAATTTCTGAAAATGGCGGAAGTGCCATCCACATATTCGCGGTAGTATAGCGGTTCAAGTTATTTCGGACAGTTTTCATGTTAGCACAGAAAAAGATTGGTTAAAGAGGAAGCTAGTCTAGATAGAACATATGATGACACCATCAATTTGATCGTAAAAATTGCCGCTAAACTAAAAGAAGAAGCTAGTATAGATAGAACATATGATGACACCATCAATTTGATCGTAAAAATTGCCATTAAACTCAAAAGATGAAGCTAGTCTAGATAGAACATATGATGACACCATCAAATTTATCGTAAAAATTGCCATTAAACTAAAAGAGGAAACTAGTCTAGATAGAACATATGATGACACCATCAATTTGATCGTAAAAATTGCCGTTAAAAAAAAGGTGAGATTCTTTTGTAGAAAAGTTCATTAGCTTTAAAAACACAGATTTGGGAATGGCCAAATTGTCGGAGTTGTTGTTGTTGTTAAATATCAGATCAGCACTTAACTGTACAGTCTCTTCCAATGGTATATTTGTGTACTGGCACAGTATAGCGACTCAACATCAAGGGCTAGCACAAGAAACATCGCATCAAACTTTATTTGTTCATGGTATTAGATAAACACGTAGGTTCGAGAGGTCTTGATAGAAATAAATAAAAACCGAGCGCTTTCGGAAGGTTGACTTCAGGGAAAAACTGAGTCAGTTTGTATCAAATCCCATTGTGAAATGGTCAAATTACGGACAGTTAATTGGCCAAAATCCCCACAATTATGCTTTTTTTGTGAGCTCTGATTCTCCTAATAAGGATAAAGATGGGCGGCAAATCCTTTTATTTTTACGTCAATGTGTTGAGAGTATTAAAATGTATATACTTACCAATTTTCATCTTGATTGCTGTAAATAAGACCGCACAAGAGTTCAAAATATACACTCTTGGGTTGTTTTATCTTTGACCGAATAAAATCCTTAAATTGACTAAATAAAAAAAAATGATAAAGGTGTCTGGGTGAATTGAACCAAGGTATAACCCAAATTTCAAGTCAATCAGCCGGGAAATGAAGGAATGGCGGCCGACTGAAAAGTGTTTGGAAAAAGAAAGAAAGTAGAAGAAACAATAGAAAAACAGTATGTCTCTCTGCGGAGACAAAACTCGAGAAATTATTTTCAACCGTTTACGTTAATTAATATATATAGTTTGGTTTTAGACAATTTCAGATGTAGTTTTTATGCATTTCTAAATTGAGTTAAATATACGTGTATTATGCCATTGTTTAATCATAATGTCAACAGTTAATCTATATTTGGAAAGTAATATGAATTTTAATACTAGGTTAACCAATAACCACATAGTTAACTCCGATCCTAGGTGCTATTAAAAATGCCCCCCCCCCCAGTGGCACAGCGGTATGTCTGCGGACTTACAACGCTAGTAACCGGGTTTCGATACCCGTGGTGGGCAGAGCTCAGATAGCCCTTTCTGTAGCTTTGTGCTTAACTACAAACTAACTATTGAAAACAACATTTACGTAATAATAAGACACAACCCAATATGTCCTCCTCTGAAAGAATCGCCAGATGGAACGACACCGGTCTGCTAAAAATAAAAAGCCAATTGGAATAATAAAATAAAACAGCCCAAATAAATTAAACATCATAACATATACAGGACGCACTTAAAACTGGCGTTATTTTACACACCAAACCTAACTAAAATAAAATTAAATATAGATTGGACCAATCAAAAAGAAGAGTAAGATAAAAAAAAAACACCACATAACTTAATTCTTAAACCTCCTTTCTCCACATAAAATAAGACACATACTTGACATAAAAACTCCAACTCAAAATTAAAAACCTTCTACTTCAATGGCCAACCGGAAAACTAGCTTACAGATTATTGTAGATTACTGTATATTAGAACGAAAACAAGAATATCTATTATAATATTAAAAGTAATCTATATACTGAGCCCACCTAGTTTATTTGAGTCCTTTTAATGTTATAACAGATTTTCGTTTTACTGCAATTCTTTGTCTGATGCTCTTGGCTGATCCGTATACAGCATGTCGCCAAAATGTGATTTATTTAATTCAAAACGTGATTGTTTCTTTAGTTCCTCTTGTTAGATATAATCTTGTATGATCTGTCTACAGCATGTCCCCAAAATATGAGTTAATGAGTTGAAAATGTTGTTTCTTTAGCTAAATTTGTGAGATATGCTTTGAATTATCTGTCTACAGAACGTCTCCAAAATGCAAATTAAAGATTGATCAACGTGATGTTTCGTTAGTTACTTTTGTGAGATATGCTTTTGAATGATTCGTTTACATGTCATCAATGTGTGAGATAGAGAGTGAGAAATCTGCTGTTTCTTTATCTACTCTTGTGGAATACAGCATGTCACCAAAATGTCAGTTAAAGAGTGAGAAACTTGATTGTTTCTTCAACTACTTTTAAATATGTTCTTGGATAATCCGTCTATAGTATGTCACCAAAATGTCAGTTAAAGAGTGAGAAACTTGATTGTTTCTTCAACTACTTTTAAATATGTTCTGGGATAATCCGTCTACAGTATGTCACCAAAATGCCAGGTAAAGAGTGAGAAACGTGATTGTTTCTTCAGCTACTTTTAAATATTTTCTGGGATAATCCGTCTACAGTATGTCACCAAAATGTCAGTTAAAGTGTGAGAAACGTGATTGTTTCTTCAGCTACTTTTAGATATGTTTCTGGATAATCTGTCTACAGTATGTCACCAAAATGCCAGATAAGGAGTGAGAAACGTGTTGTTTCTTTAATTAGTCTTGGAAGTTAAGCTTGGTAACAAATGTGAAAGCAAGCGATATTTGACGTAATGGCGATAGGACAGGTGGCCGATCCATTCTGAGAACCTATTTGATCCACTGCGGAACACCGCGAAGTTGAGATGTACGATTTGCACCATAAAAGTGAACACCCTAGGTAAGAGTTCGATTACTCCACGATACAGAAATGCGAGTGGCAATGCTCAACATGAACTTAAACATATTAATGTCTACTTGATAGCTACAAATTTGAAATTTATGAGAATATACATTGTTACATACCGTTGCTAAGCATCGTATGGTCTCGGTTACTATAGTAACTCTGGATTTACATAGCACTTTCATTTCTGCCAGAGTTGATCTACATATATATATATACATATGTGCATAATTACGTATTTTACTTGAGAAATGGTTGTAAAAACATATGTAATGCAATGTAACATGTTTGTACTTGATTCAAACATGATTATAAAAACGTGTTTTTTTCATGAGGAGTTAGTCCTTTTAACATGATTTTTATATTTTTTATATAGAGTTAACCCAGTTTTATCATAAGCTTCAGTATTATTTGTTGTATCTGTGGGTAAAACCCTTCATCCCAATTGTTTCAGCCTACCTAGCTTTAAAACGGGTACCCTCTAATGACCGAATATTAACTTGTATTGGGCTGATATCCGAGCCAGAAATAATGAGTCACTATTCTCATCCGGTTGGTATGGGGCTTTAGGCCTTTGTAGACCTGGGAAGATCAAGTTCAATCTAGACTTCTCATTCACTGGTACCATTTTTGTTTCTTTTGAAGTGATAGATTAGAAAGAAGGCAGCTACCCACTGCAAACTCTTGGGTTACTCTTTACCTACGAATAGTGAGATAGACCGTCAAATTATAATGTTGACCCTCAGATTACGAGTCGAGTGCCCTAACCAGGCCTTCTTGTGTTACTGAAATCAGAATTAAGTACCAGCTCCTATGCTACGACTTGACATGGGATGGAATTTGTCTTATCCTTTAAGTATTATTTTTGAACATAAAACCAATTCGTTAACTTTCATTTTAAGATATCTTATTACTCGTTTACATTTTATTTACGATAAATACAGAGATATACATTAGAAGCTTCTCTGATGTTTTTCACGAAAAATATGACTAAATAATTTGCAAAAGCAGCAATTCCATTTGATCATATGCTTACCATCCAACTCTCCTTATGCAGTCTCAGTGAATGTTTGTGACCTTGGTCATTCTATTTAAAAATAGCCTTAGAAACTGATGTCCAATTACAGTGGGTGGTCTATGGAAAGCTTGCCCCTTCATATTGCTTGGTGTAAGATTACCTCGATTTCCCTCGCACAAGTTTGTTCCAATGGATATTGAGGTGTCAGGCAATGAATTTTGGCTTAATATCAACCAGCATTTTACAGTAGATAATATTTTTCATTTTTCTGAAATAAATCTTTGTTTGTCTTATTTCTTTAAGTCTGTGTTTATGACGCTACAAGATATTTTCACTGTATTATGTTTAAACATAAATTTAGTGTTACAGAAAGTATTGTCACTGGACGATAGAAAGTACCCTGAGTTAGTTCTTGATGAACCTATGTTGAGGTCAAATGTAGTTTTGTTCATGAATTCTTGTTTATTTCGTCTTTAGAAGTAACGTTTTTTCATTGAATTATTGTTAAATAAAGGTCCAGAACGAAAATGTTTATTTCACTAGGCATTGTTTAAAATGTTCTTAGGACAAAAAAGATTTTGTTGAACATATTCCTAGGCTGAATGGGGGTTTGTTCCTACAGTTTATGTTTCAGTGGAATGAAGTTTCATTCCTGCAAGTGTCTTGTTATCTATGCTTAGATCGAATTAAGTTTTGTCCCTGTAGGTATTTTGTTGAATGTATATTTATGGAGAATGAAATTTTATTCCTGTGGTTTCTTGTGATACACGTTTAGGACGAACGAAGTTTCGTCACTGACTCCTGTTGATATGAGGCTAAAGACAATCAATGTTTTTAATCTTGGTATTTATTAAAACTTTTGTTATTACGTTTTTACTTAATAGAATCAAGCTCTAATACCATATAAAGCCGTTTTATATTTATTTATTTTCTGTTATATGCCTTTTTTCTCATCAGTCATGAAATTTGTTTTAATCATATAACTACTAGATGCTTACTTTAGTGGGTAAGCTAGATGATGTTACTTGTCTGGTTATCATAAGCCCTCGTTTCGTTGCAACGTAATCCACATCTTCATTTGTAGCATCAAGTTATCCACAGCATTAATATGATTTTTAAAAACGTGATAGAATATGTAGTTTTTTATTTATAATCTTCAAAATGTTTGTTTGTTGTTGTAATGTTGCAGTTATTGGAGACGATAAATATACATCGTTTTTTTTTAGCTTACGTCTGTTTTATGTTGTGCATCTTATGGCAACCCAAGAGGTGAGACCAAAACTACTTAAATGGCTGGAGACGGCTTGAATGGGTAATTAAGAAAAACTTTAATATAAGTTTAACATAACAGCAAATGTACAACGTTTCGACATTACCCGTTCAAGCCTTCTTCAAGCATTATTAGTCTCAAAGTGGGTTCCTCGTCACCGAAAATCAAAATTACTTTAAGCCACCTGAAACACAGCTTTCTAAATTTATTTGTAAAATACCATTGTTCTGGATAGATCACAATCATTGCATAAATATAAAGTAATTTAATATACCTTCTCTTCTGTTATCTTAGTATACTCTCATTGTTAACTTTTTTTAAGATGTATTTATTGGATTATTTTATGGGTAGTGAGTATTATTTATTTTCCAGTAGCAATAGTAAGTTAATTATACTCTATCCTTTCTTTAAGATTACTTTCATTACTATAGCGAAATTTAAATATTATGATTTTTTATAAAGGTTATTTCCCAATTATATGCTTATTTTATGGATTTGGGACTAATCTAAATTTACTAAGCTGGTCGAGTAAAGTATAACTTTTAACAAGGTGTGGTATTTCGAAACTTGGACATCGGCCCCAACAAGTGAAATGTTTACCACAGTGTAGACACATAGTGTCCAATATATATATATATTTTACTTCTAATTTAATTTTATGATATTTATTTAGTTATAATGATTATTCTGCGTCGTTAGCTTAGTGTATAAAGCTAGACTAATCTAAACCTCCTGTGCTGGCCAAAATGGGAGATATTATTGGGTTTACGGCCGAAAATATCATTAAGAGAAATATTATCCAACTGATCAAACAATGCATTCGAATCATTATAAATAATATAGTTTGAACATTTTATTTTATTAACTATGCTCATTAATATATATATATTTTTTTATTTCCAATCTTGCTTTGGTCAGAAATATATATTGATTCTAGGTTTATGGTGTTCTTATTACACAATAAACTGTATTTATTATATTAACATCTGGTTTAAAGACATTTGTATTGGATTATCTTCCATACTCGGATTATAGTTATCGGATTAACTTTCGGATAAAATATATGTAGTTACAACTAATTTTATCACAGCCGACCAAAGACGATTCATCAACTCCAATCAAGTAACTGAGTAATGAATTTCCAATGTTTCAGTAGAACCAACACTTTATTGCTTCTATTATAGTTTCTAGATCTCTTAAACTGCTAATTCATTCTGAATTATCACCTCTTACCTATGTAAAAAACTGAGACCTTCAACTTTCTTCTTTTAACCTAATTTGAAATTTTATTACTCCTGTTTGTAATTAAATTAGATGAATTTCGAATAATTAACAAGGATATTACATTAATTCTTACTTAACTATGAATTATTCGGCCTGTAACGAATTTATCATTATGCATTTATTTTTAATATGAACGTTGTTTGAATTGAATTTGTATTTAGAAATATGCGTGACTTGTAGTGTCAAATATGTGTTGCATATAATGAATTTGTTTCAAATTTATTTTAATGTCAACGTTTGTTTCGAATAATTTTATATTTGAGAGTGTGTCCAGCTTACCGTGTTAGTTACGTATGGTGAAACTCCCGCCAATTCTCCAAGATTGTAGAATGTTCGTGAACACAAGAATCAACAATATATATATCCACTTTCGTAACCAGTATTATCAGAAGTTTCTGGAAAATGTGCCTCGCTTAAAAAACAACAGAGAACAGAGAAGAAAGCTAATATACAAATCTG
>NW_013666982.1:52840-69762 GCF_000517525.1 Limulus polyphemus
GTAAAAATGTTATTGTGGTAAATGAAATAATAATTTGATCTAAGTAAGTTTTTCTTCCCGATTTGTAAAAAATCCTTACGCGACAGAAAAAAATTAATATTACTTTCGAAATCTTCGTAGTTGAATGATGGAAAATCCATTATTAAAACCAAAACAACTTTTATAAAGTTTAAATTCGCTGGCCCGTGTTATTTGTTGCTTCTAAAACGACCAACAAGTTTAGCAAATTTATCTGTCGTGAGCATCAAAATACCTATCATTATAGCATTTATACCATAAATCTATAAAACACAATAACATTGAGGCATTTATTCATCAATTACTTAGCGTTAGTTTTGTATAAATATAATTTCACATTTTGAGATTTGCTTCTCTTTACTCATTTCAGTACATATAAGCCTGAAATTTTGTTTGTTTGTTTGGAATTAAGCACAAAGCTACACAATGGGCTATCTGTGCTCTGCCCACCACGGGTATCGAAATCCGGATTCTAGCATTGTGAGTCCACAGACATACAGCTGTGCTACTGGGGGCTAAGCCTGAAATAAACTACCTCATGGATAATAACAAATAATAAAATACAGAAAAAACACAAAGTTTTATAATTTCGTTTGTTGTTAAGTGCAAAGTTACACAATGGGTTATCTGTGCTGTGCCCATCACGAGTATCGAAACCCTGTTTTTGAAGTTCAGTCTTTAGACTTATCACTGAGCCACTGGGAGGCGGATTTAATATGTACTTCAGGATGCATCATGATCATTGAGACATATATTGTAAAAGAAAATGATGGTCGGGAATAAATTCTGTACTAATTTATCTTTCACGGGTTACTTGTTTCATTCTCTGTTCAAATTAAAGGTTCATGTCCGATTCTTCAGCTAAACTTTAAACCCATTTAGGACTTTACCGCCATTAATTACCATGAGTTCCATTAGTTCTAAATTATGCCTCAATCTGACTTCTTAATAAATCTTTTTTCTTACGGTTAAGAATCCATTATTCAGTTTACCTTTAGTCTAGGCGTAAATAATATTTCCACCACCCCCTCTCTCTTTCTTCTTAAACGATATACAACAGCTGGTTTTTGTTTCCTATTTAAGGTCGTGCCAATAGATTGTATGAATATACCAGATTTATTTTTAAATCATTAAACAAGCTGATAATTTAGGATAGAATATTTCGTGATCCTAAAAGAAATAAAAAAATGAAAAACTGCTCTTAAAAGTTATGCTATTTAAAAGGTACACGTGTTTCTATCACATGTTTGATTGAGATATAGAATAATAAAATTGATCAATTCATTTCTTCAGAGGGATACACATGAAGAGTTCTTGCTTTTAGACACGTAACAAATGCTATCCGTGTTCTGAATTTTCTTCGTTTTAAAGAGAGAAAAGTAGGACATGTTTGTGTGAGTTATGGGCGATCGTGTGCAGAATGACTGTATCCTTGACAAGCGTAAGCCCTAAATTACGGAATAATTACTGTTATTCACGCCTTAAACGCTATTTTTATTGTTGTTGTTGTTTGAATTTGAAACCTGACGAATATACTTGGTACTTCTGTTGTTTACGCGGACAGTGCATTTGTTTATATAAGATGATTTTATGCTAGAAATCTGCATCACATACTCACGATTTTCTTAGTCTCATTAGGATGCCATTCAATCGCTATGAAGTTCATTTCTCTCCAATAATCAAAGTATATTTTTGTTTTATTACCTATTAGGAATTAATGGTTCTCTTTTTGCCTTGAAAATACATACCAATACGTGATACGCATAAGCAGATTTATCTATAAGTATAATATATTTACAATATCAAGAACGTTAATTTTCAGTTTATAACGTACACAAAACACTTTGGGGAAACAGGTAGATTTATAATCAGAAGTAATATTCAACGTTAAACTGATACACAATTAAAAAACATTTTATTTAGGCCTATCTATGGCCTTCAAAAAGTTGACGACTCTACATGTTTCGACGTTACAACGTCATCCTCAGGTTTTTTAATTGTGTACCAGTTTAACGCTGAATATTATTTATGATATTAACTTTATACACAGGTGCCAAAATACTATAATTAAGGTAGATTTATCTTACCATTCGCTATTTCAAGATATTTGATTGAAATTTGTTTGATATTTAAGGATTAATACAAACAAAGGTTGAGAGCGGTATAAATATCAAAAAAAAAACATTGAATACTGCAAACATTTACAAAATGAAGGAAAGGTTTAGCAAGCTTGTGAGAAAATGATAAAAGTTAAAAAGACTCAATTTTCCAAAGCTCGTGGCTCAAAATAACATTATTCTTAGAAAAAAGGAAAAAAGGAAATTCTTTACTTTAAAAGTTTTGAAAACCTTTTTATTGGGCGCTAAATTTGATGAACAGAGAATTACAAACCTCCCTGAAACGTCTCGGGGTAGTGGGCCCGAACGACACAATTGTTGCTTGCAAAGAATGTGTCACAACAAGTCCACTTCCGTGGCGTCACTATTTGTAGACATTTTTAGATAAGTTAATATTCATCCAATGTTTATAAAATAAAAGCATTTAGTAATAAGACAACGTAGCATTCTTTGAACTCTTCCTAAACGATCTCTTTCACAAGTTTTATGGGTCGCCATTCATTTTGTTAACTGTGTACAAAAAAACTGTGGTATGATAGCAGTATTTTCAACTGTATTTTCAGAACAAATGCTCACGATCTCATTTTTTTTTACCCAAACAGTTTTTTAACACACGGCTTTAAAAACAACCTGAAAGCAATACTTCTCTGTGTAAACATCGTAAATCACTCCCATCTTCTGATTAAGTGATGAGTGAGAATGTATATAAAACTGTCTTGAATAGCACGTTGTTCCCAGTTCTAAATACATAGATACATAATTCATACATTATCAAAAGAGAGTAGGATATAGATAGATGGATGGATGAATAGAATGATGAATGATGTACAGACAGACAGCTAGATAGATGTTTGAAAAACCGACTTGAAGTAAATGCTACCCAAAATTTGTTTGTATTCAAATCACGAGGTACGTAAAGTAAATCTCATTATCTTTGGTAGATTTTATCACAGCCGCAAATACAAAATCAAGTGGTCACGTGGTTGCAAAGCTTCTGGTCATAGTTTTGCTCAATACATCCAAATTGTTTGTGTACTTTATGTTATCCACACCAAAAATTATCGCAATGGTTATGGCCAGTCTCCATAAAGAAGATTTTAATGATGCCTGAATAGAATTTTACGATTTCGCGCTCAGATAAGGAAATTTCGATTGCAAGCAAACGAGCGAAGTTAACAAGGCAGAAAATTTTTAATTGACCTTCAAGCACCCATAATCGCTGGTTCAAATAAGCGCGATAAAATGTGGCAGGTCATGAAAGTCCCGCTCTTTGGAAGTAAAAAGTCTAAATTTACGACACCATATTAGCCTCTGGCAAAATTCTCCTAAAAATGATTTAGTGTGGAGTTTATTACACTAGTAATTTCATTCCCTTTACCCCATATCGTGTGGAGTGTGAAGAGTGTGTGACATTTGAACCTTTGCTTAATTAATATGCCATGAGCGAAGCTTAGATACGGGTGTGGAAACTGATAGTATTTTGCTAAGAAGTCTTTCGGTAGGTCTCTGACAAAAAGGAGCAAAGCTTTTATCAAAATAAACCAGTTAAGCCTACTTTTGTGTAAGTTAACAAAGAGGGTATTATAATGGAGCAGGCATTTTCACCATCACTTAACTTAATTTTTAAGTTATTTATAGAGCTATAAATCAGTTAATCTTTAATAATTATATAATTAGTGTAGAAGTGAAACAGGAGCAGTGCAAACACACCTTGATTACCTGTGAAAGATTAATAAAATTGAGAATGAAAAAACGGTTATTTTTGGGAGGTACTACTTTACAAAAGAACGACAACAAAATGGCAAACTTTAAAAGTAGATTATGATAAACCACATAAGAAACTATAAATAAAATCTCAAATATCTCACTAATGCAGTAATTATGTTTACATATATATACATTTTTATAATAAAACTTTAAAACAAGTACTTTCATAATCATTTAATGAACATAGAAGACAATCGGCATGCATTGTCATTAAAAGTTAAATTAATGTGTACTATGTACTGTCATAACGTTACAAAACCAACTTAACTGCATCATTTGTACTGTTTAAAGAAGAAATATCAGCTCTACACAACAATGACTATAAAATATTTCTTTTCAAACTTTATGCTTTAAGTAATAAAACTAATCTACAGAATCATTGAAAATCGTTCAAGTAAGTATAACAAAATGATAAGACTATACCAACTGTAAAAAATATTAAAGGCATAATTTTATAAAAACATATTTGTATAACCAAGTATCGAAAGGTGATGGGGTTATTCCGTCTCAAAAGATATGTTCTAAGTCGCAGAAATAGCAATAAAGGTATATTTCTCTGTGGTAGTCAGGTTTACTGGTAACCAACAGATAAGTTTTAAAGTATCCGCAAGACCGCGGGTTCGGGAATGTTAATGTAATGAATAAGTCTAACTTGGACAACAAGATGTTCTCGGTGTTTATTATTAAGCACAAAGCTACGCAAAGGGCTATCTGTGCTCTGTTCATTACGGGTATCGAAACCTGGTTTCTAGCGGTATAAGTCCACAAACATACAATTGTGTCACTGTGCTAACTCCTCCCACAGATTTGGAGCTGGCATGACTATACTTGGCAGACATACTCAGGGTGACCTGGGGGTTTCTTTATCTATATAGTATAGCTCCATTTCAAAGGAGGCGAAAACGGGCCCTAAAATTCACTTATGCATTGTGGGAGTCTAGGAGTAGGTTTCAGAGCCGGTAAGACCGAATACGGCATAGAATTCTATGTTCCTGACCTCCATTGGGATCCGAGGACGCCATGTTTGAAACCATATTCTTATCCCTTACTCACAAACTAGTCGGATCAGCCTTGGCCCACTTGCTCAGGTACCACTCACGAGTGTCCAAATGGGGCTTGTTTTCGGGTGCGGGGTAGCTGTAGAAGTAATTGCGAATTATGGAGGAGAATCATTGGGGCTTAAGTGAACACGGCTGTACACGGGTATTTTATGCTAGTTTAGAGAAAATATTTAAGTGAGTATGCCAGATTCCTACTGCATACGTTACATAATATTCCATATACTATTATAGGGGAGAAAAACCCCAAATCATAATGATACGTATAAGTATCCGTGTCACCCTTGAGATGCACTTATACTTCAAGGGATCGGCCACAGACGTAGAGCCAAATCGATACAAGCTTCTAGCCGTTGCTGTATGTAGCTTTCCCTAAGAAAAATGATTACCAGATGTTTACGACTTTTCAACATCATGTTAATCAGAATGTTTTAGCTATCTGCAGAACACCTAAATGAAAATGTAGAAAGATATCTGTATATCTGACTAAAATATATTCTAAACTAGTATGAAATAGTGAGATTAGAAGATGTTTTAGCTATTACAATCCCCCTCCCCACCGTCCTTATTACAGGATCTTCCAGACCCGAATATTAATTTTAAACATTAATTGCAAACTACGCGATTAATGACAGGCCGTGAAATACTGTAATATTTTCCCTCAGGTGATACGCAAAACACCATGACACCTACACAAAGATAATAAAGCTTTATTTGTTTGTTCTGTAGTTATGCACAAAGCTACACAATGGGCTATCTGTGCTCTGCCCACCACGGGTACCGAAACCCGGTTTTTTGCGTTGTAAGTCCGCAGGCATACCACTGTGCCATTGGGGGGTGATAGCAAAGGATTAACACAAAAACTCCAGCAACATGTAAAAGCAAAACAAGAATAAGATAAAACGAAATGAGAATAAGCTTAAAATAGAATGAAAACACGTTGAATTCAAAATCATAATACAAAATTTAAAGGAGACCAACATTAAATCATAAAAAGTACAATACATTAACCAAAATTAAGAAAATAAAATGGAATACAAAATGAATAAACAAAGTTAATGATACAAAGAAAAATGTTGACGTTACTACAGAATCATTTAAAATTGAGATTCAAATAAAACAAACGTGAACCAATTTCAATACAAACATATATTTCAAACACAAAATGATCACAATAATCAAAATACATTATACAGTAAATTGAAACTATTTTCAACATTTATAATTCCGCAGTGTTCCTGATGAGTTAGCGGTAAGTTTACAGATTTACAACGCAAAACTCCGATGTTCGACTCCACGTGGTGGACAGAACGCGTATAGTCCATATTGTAGCTTTGCACTACAAAAGCCAACAACAACAAGAGTCCTACAGGTCTTGTTTCAGGTATGGAATGTGGTGGTTTCTATTCAGGTTTCATTCTCTGTAATCAAACCTTGGTTCATCATCATCGCCTTTGTTGACCATGGTAGGCGAATCACATCGTAAGCAGTCGAAAAGGCCGATGCTTTAACAACAAGTCGCCTAAGAAATTGCTTTTCGCGTTGTGCTGAAGTCTTTCGTGCAGTTAGCCCTAGTCCTCTTATAAATATTGTCAGGAAATTCACATTTTTTAACAAGTTAGGATTGAAAATTCCAAGTCAATTCAATATGTGATAAGTCAGCTGTTTAACTAACAATATCGACCCTTTCTTGGACAAATGTGTTTGTATAGAGATGTAGCACACGTGCTATGCATTACGACATTCATGGCGAAGGTACTCGCTACTATGGTGACAGAACATGTTTGTATTAAGCATCAATGAATATACCGATCGCATAGTTCCATACAAAATAATACGTGCACAGGTAGCTTGGCTAGAACCCAGCCCATGGCAATCCCTGACAATGGTCACCGGTCAACTATTTCAGTGATCACATATCAACGTGGGTTATTTTGCCATTGTCGGGTTGTCATGGAAACGAAGCTTAGGTCCAATGGGGAAGGGGGTAAAATTTAAGAAGGCACCTTACACTAATAATTGAAATTAAGCCAACTATTTTATATGTAGCAATCAAAGCTTCTAAGCTTGAAGGCTTTGCAGCCTATTTGTTCACAAATGCAACTTGACCTCTGAAACAAGTTAAAGATAATCTGAATAAATAAGTAAAACCAACAAAGAACTTCACACAAAAATTATGTAATATGAAATAATATTGAGATAGAACCTTTGATGATATCTATCCAATTTGGAAATCGTGCAAATCAAACATTTTTCTAAATCAACACTACTCGAAAATAATAAGTGCACCGTGATTTCTTTCATCCTGAACGAACAACAGATCACCTTATAAAGAGAGTCACATAATCTATGGATCTCAGTTACCAAAACCATTCATTCACCAACACCATTAAAAACAATGGGTCCACTGTACTTATTACTTAGTGCGATGTAGATTTCATAGCGACTATGTGTCTTTCTCTCAGAGAGAAATCACAGACTTGTGAATATTCTATTTTGGGACTAAACTGTATATACATTCTTTACTTGTATAAAGAAAGCACAGAATATGCCACGTTTTTCTTCTCAATGCAGTCTAAGCTAACTACAGCCTACCAAATCTATCAGACCTCAATATTTTAAACTAATATTTATTAGTATGAAAAGTTGTACTGTTGTTTAAATGTGTAACAGAAAACATGTTTGTGTTGTGACACTTACGTTTCCATTATAACTTACTGACCAACCCATACTTGCAATACACGATGTCACACCGATCTCTCTGATAGATAGTGCATGTCATTATCAGCTTATGGCAGGTAGTGAAGCCACCAGAAGATTGTTGACGGCCATCTTACTATACCCATACTAAGTCGACTCGACTATATTAAACTATTATATTACTGTTGTTCTGGAATAATTGAGATCAAAATGCCTCGTTGTTCGGTCTTTGAATGCAGCAACATATTAACTGAGGGATATGGCAAGACCTTCCACGTGTAAATATTCATTTTAAGTTCATGTCGTATCAGTTAAACGAATTTTTATCGAGTTTAATATAATGTACGGAGAATAAGTTCTTTTTATAAAACACATGTGACAAACAAAACCTCAACGAAGCTGGTGTGCGATAAACTGTATTTAATGTAAGATACATGTATCCCCTTTCTTAAGCATGATCACTGCTTACTTGATAAAGCTAAAAGAGCCCCAGTAGCACAGAAACCGGGTTTCGATAGCCGTGATAGGCAGAGCACTGATAGCCCATTGTGAATCTTTGTGCTTAACTTCAAACAACAATAAATCTCAAAACTAAAATTGTGCTCAAAATAAAAATAATATATATATATAACAAGTATATATATATATATATATATATATTACTTATAGAAACTTTTTACTAGGTAAGGTGTTTATTGCTGCCCTTGCATAACGCGTTTTTTTTTTACATAGGCAATGCAATTTAAGGTGTCCTGGCTACAAAAACCTAAACATTGATATTTTTTCAAATAAATTTACCATAATTTCAGTTAAACACAAATGTAATAAATTCAGCAGAAAACAATACGACACACCGTTTCAAAGATTTTCTCTAATACAATTCATCTATAACTTGTTGGTCCCGACATGGCCAGGTGGTTAGGGCGCTCGACTCGCAATCTGCTCGGGTTCAATCCCCGTCCCACTAAACATGCTCGCCCTTTCAGCCGTTGAGGCGTTATAATGTGGCGATCAATCCCTCTATTCGTTGGCAAAAGAGTAGCCTAAGAGTTGGCGGTGGGTGGGGATGACTAGCTGATTTTCCTCTAGTATTTCACTGCTAAATTTGGGACGGCTAGGGCATATAGTCCTCGTGTAGCTTTGCGCGAAGTTCATAGCAAACAATCAAATAAGCAGAAACTGTTAAATTGACAGATCAAGTGACATAGTAAAGCCTAAAGTGTATTAGCACTGATGTAGCTCTGTTACTAGACCTAGCAGTCTTTGTAGTATAAGTAGGGCCTAATGATGTAAGGAACAGTTGATCATAGGAGGTAATTGATAAGTACAAGTGATTGATAAAAACATTTAAAGAAAAGGGCCAGAATAACTTAATTTTTTCAGAAGTGGGTCATTAGTTAAAAATGCTAGGCTTATGTTAATATGTAAGGACAAACGGATTGGCTAGTTGGATTTACGAGTATGCGCCAAAAAATAATAAAAAGGTTATTCACAAATGTTACTTGCGTAGCATAAAAGTTTTTTTTTTGCATCATATCTTGCTAATAAGTGTAAATGCAATCATTTAGTGAATCCGCTTTTCTTTCATGTATTAATATTGCTCTGAGTATTTGACCACATGATTAATCCCTTCATTCAGTATCAACAGAATTGGTAACAACCGATAAATAAATATTTATTTTTACTTGTCAGAATGGGGCGTGGTTATCCTGGATAAATTATCCACAAATCATCAATACTAAAATACAAAACCTTGAAATTTGCAATGTTTTATTAACTGCTGCGATCTTCACAGGATAAGAGGACATTTCATCTCTACCAGACATATGACTGAAAAACTGCACTTTTGTGCACACAAGTGTGAAGTGCAAGCTTTCTTGGTTTCAGTTTCAAACCACATCTTTGATGCACTGAAATATCATTCTCACTTTATCAAATGCAGCTTGAAACACATGCATTCAATGATAAGTATGTCATTCACATAGGTGAGACGTCTCCCTAGTTGCACTCCATCAGGCTCTTGAAAGTGGCAGGCACAATACATTGGTTAAATGGCAGGACGTGGAATTCACACAATACTTTTCGAATACTAAAAGCAGTCTTAAGTCTACTTATGTCATCCAGTTCGATTTGTGAGTATCCAGAAGTCAGATCTAGTACTGAATCAATGGTTGCTCTACAATGCATCCACACATTTATCTATGAGCAGTAAAGTTTAAGAGAAGGGTATCAGTGTACATTACTGCAGACACCCATTTAATTCATACAAAAATATGGCACTCCTTTCTTATTTATGACCAACTGGGGATGACCAAGCACTCTCTAAAGGTTTGATTATTTCATCTTTCAACATATGATCAATACTGGCTATATGTATGATAACGCATGGAATTCTGCTCATTAGTTGTTTTATTGGGCCAACGCCACGTGTCTTTGTGAGAGTGCGTGATTGTTGTCTGACTTAATAAGCCATATTGTCCAACAACATACATCAGAAAACTTTTTGAATAATTCATTGAATTTGCATCTCTGTATTGAGTTCAGGTAACTAAGTTCTCAGCGAGAGTCTTCAGATGTTTTGGAAGTTATTCATTTGTGCTTGAACATAATGCACGGGCTACAACATTAGCTATTTGACTATTTTGTGCCTCCTCTAGCTCTGTTACATTCACAATGACCATTCCAGTTAGAAGTTGAATTTAGTTAAAGGCTAGTAGTGGTACAACACCCATTCTTGGAGAGATGCCTATTCCCTATTTAAGCAAGTGCTGCAGGCTTTCCAGACAGAAACAGTGTGTTTAATGCATGAGTTCTAGTATCAGAGCAAATAGTGACAACATACTATACTGTAAACCTTAGTATAGCATAGAATACCACTTGAACGTTAGCAGGAATTACTAAATTTTTGAACGTGCTTGCATGCAATTCTCTCTTCTCAGGCCCAATCTGATCGGCAATGAATGGTTTTCTTGCACAACTGCAGCTGACCTTCCCACAAGCAAATCTGCCTAACAATTTCCATAGTAGATTCAATCTTACTATACCAATTTCTGAACTCATATCATAAAAGATAACTTCATTCACTATGCAACATTGTCCAGAGAATATTAGAAATAGACATGAGTAAACAGGCCTATCTTGTCACCATTCACCAGAATAAAGTTTGTGCTAACTAGCCATATTGATGGTATAATATATAAAACCCGATACACGGCAAGATCGGGGAAATATCTCGCTGCTCCAGTGTCCATTAGAAACTCAATCACGTGCCCATGTATCTTTACTGGCACATATCATATGATGCTCTGCACATGTTTCTCCATGTCAGCCACCATTACATTGTAAAAAAGCTGACTGTCACACTTACTTAAGTTGGCAGCCAGATACAATTCACACTACTAGTTTATACCAATAGGTGCTTCAGTGGACATTGCTTACCATCAACCTTTATAGCTGTTTTATAACTTGACTGGCAAAAGGATGAGGACAGTCACAATGCCAGTGGCCTGTTAAACCATATTTTGAACAGGGACTCCTCTCTCACACACTTAGTGCCTTTGAGAATTCAAATATGGCTGCATTTGTGACACCAAATACAATTGGACTAGGGAAACTCTGTTGCTCCATGGAGAACCATGGTAGCTGTATCATCATGCCTTGCAGGATATGCTGTATGGAAGGTAATGGAACCTGTAGTCAATATATATATTTGAGACTTGAAGGCCATCACAAAGCCTAGAAGCTACAACTGTTGGTTTCTTCTTCTGCTTCAGCCCACAGTTCGATGTGTCCATTTCAAACTGCATTTCCACAGTAAACTTTTTTTTTTTTGAGAGAAAAGATGACTCTCAAATCCATGGTTTGCTGCACTGATTCTTTCAGGGTTATGTTTACACACCAGAGAGTCAAATAGAAAAATAAGAATGTTCTGTACTTTTAGCTTTAGCATATTATGAAAATGATAGTCAATCCCACTTTTGGCCATGCAGGCTGCAGGTTCTAATGAATGATTACCCTTTCTTTGGATAGCATCATAATTAATGGCTTAGTAATGCCTTCACATGCAATCTCTTCATATTATTCACATAAAACCAAATTGTAAGGTTAATCACAAATCGTGGGATGCTGTTATCCTTTCCCTTATGCTACATACAAGACAACACGATTCCTTCACAAAGATAACGAAGGATTAACACAAAAATTTCAGCAACCAGTAAAAGCAAAACAAAAATAAGATAAAAGAAAAACAGAACATGCTCAATCCAGAATGAAAATGGAAACACTTTGAATTCAAAATGATAATTGGAAAATTAAAAAAAAACTTAATATTAAATCATAAAAAGCATAATAAAATTTAAAAAAAAACCGGCTTTGATCCCAGTTTTGTGAACTGTTTGATTCTTGACAGGGTTAATTCTGCAGCAAGACTCAATCACAATTGTATCCCATTCATCGAGCTCTACTTGCTGAAGTGCTCTAAGGTACCCAGTGTCAGGCCATCTAGATATACAATCAGATATTATAAGTCTGGTCTCTGAGCCAATCTTTTCCAAACAACAACTTGCTTGCAACATTTGAGAGGATGGTTCAAGTCCTCTTTTGTTTGCCATCCCTTTAAATTCTGTTAGGTTTCCTGTTTCACTTCACCTCTGTAATTAAATTGTGTTGCTAATAGGAACTTCCTACTACCTGCTTTACTGCTGCATGACTGATAGGGTGTGTGCATATGTGGGAGGTCATTATTTCATCTTAGAGATGCATGCATATTCATGAAAGAGACATCTTTAAGCTAAGGCCACAGTAGGATGACTTTGTGCACCATTTCTACCAGTATAATGATGCAACTTATTCTGCAACACTTCGTCATTACTTCCCACAGTGTCATCGGCCATCAGAGGTAGTAATGGTACATCGTTTTCCTCCAATTGCCTGGTGACTCATGCATCTTCAGGCTAAAACATAACGAAGGATTAACACAAGAACTTCAACAAACAGTAAAAGCAAAACAAAAAATAAATTACAATAAAAGCAAAATATATTAAAAACAGAATGAAAACGGAACCACGTACATATATTAAAATGCTTATAACTTATGTGAGAGTTATCATCATGTTGTATCTTATCTAACTACATTATGTTCTAATAGCTTTAAAAGATACACCATGAAGTATCCTGGAAGTTGGGACAGTCTAATATCCCGACGTATCAGGGTATAGTCTAACATCCTGAAGTATCTTAGTAGTCTAACATCGTAAGTTACCTTGTTGCAATAAGTACTCGTTTATTTATTTGAGTACAAGACTGACTGCCTATTAGGTTAAACTAATTGATATTGACAGACCTCTAATACACCACCAATCATCTTGTGTAAAATACTGACAATTCCGTAAGATATATTAGCTGCGAATGACAAATCTTCCAGTAGTTTCATACACCACCAATCACTCATGTAGAAAAATGACGAGTTGTAAGTTATCCTAATTGAAAAAGACGGATTTTCTATCATCTTAGCACACAACCCATCGTCCCACGTATAACACTGAACATTTCATAAAATATTAAAATATATGTCATTTTCCAGTATTTTAGCACCCAACCCATCGTCCCGTGTATAACACTGATCAGTTCATGAGCTAACTGAAAGGTCCTTTTATACCACATCGCCCATCATGTAGAACGCTGACCAACTTATAAGCTATATAAACTGAATAATACTCATCTTAACATCTTGATATGTATCTTTGCATAGTATTTTCCCACAGAACATTTTGTCAAAGAAATCTGCAAGTCAAAGTGCATAACTGTCATAAGCTTCCTACACATAAAATCTAGACGTCCTGAAGTGTCAGTGCGTACTATAGAAGAAAGTTCCACCGTTCTCACGACGTTGAATAAGCACAATGCAAACTATATTTTGAGTGTATATTAAATATTTAGTTCAAGTTGTGTCATAAATATAGTACGTAAGTGAGCGCAGTAGATTTAACCGAATACCATAACTAATCTAAAAGTCATGAAATGAATCAGCATGAAAATAAGTTCATGATAGTAAAAGTGTCCGTGTAATCTTTCATAGGGACGAATCAAATTGTTTCACTTAAAACTGGAGATCAATAGAAATGTAGTAATAAAATATAGTTACCCATGGAGTGTACCCATCTTATGTTTACAGGACTACAAATATAAGACAACAAAGCATTAAAATAGTTTAAGAATACTCATTTCGGGAGCTACCCTATACAATCCAGGAATAGATTATGATACACGGGTTTTTAAATCTGTTATAATTAAATTACACTCATTCATCTTGCAAGGGCATTTTTGTTTGTTTGTTAGTTTGAAGTTAAGCACAAAGCTACACAATGGGCTATCTGTGCTCTGTCCACCACTGGTATCGAAACCCGGTTTCTAGCATTGTATGTCCGCAGACATACCGCTATGCCACTGGGGGGCACAAGGGCTTCTAGAATCGTTCATTGTTACATCATCCACGTAAATATTGATTGTTTTTTAATTTCGCGCAAAGCTACACGAGGGCTATCTGCGCTAGCTGTCCCTAATTTAGCAGTGTAAGACTAGAGGGAAGGCAACTAGTCATCACCACCCACCGCCAACTCTTGGGCTACTCTTTTGCCAACTAATAGTGGAATTGACCGTCACATTATAATGTCCCCACGGCTCAAAGGGTAAGCATGTTTGGTGTGACGGGGATTCGAACCCGCGACCCGCAGATTGCGAGTCGAGCGCCCTAACCACCTGGCAGTCAATATTGAAAGGATTTTTTAAGTGACTTTTATATTAAACTGTAGCCATATAATCAGAAATAACTCAATAGCTTCTATTGAAATATTTTTGGGAGTTTTGTTGTAGATTGCGAAACTTCTCATAAGAAATGTACTGTTTTTTTTTATAACTAAAGAAAAAGTATTATTTGTTTGTTATTTAATGCAAAGCTCTACAATGTACCATCTGCCCATTGAGCACCGCAAGGATCGTCCTCGGAGTGTAGGATTATAGGCCCTCAGTCTTAGAACTGAGTCACCAGATGATTAACGTTTTTTTTTAATATTTATATAATAGTTGGAATATAATAAAGGGTATTTTTTTCATGGCCCCTTCGGTGATCGAAAATGCAACTTGGAACTTGTTTTTATTTTAATTTTCCTGGAAGGGGTGCCTCTCATTCGCACAGTGGTATGTCTGCAGGCTTACATCGCTAGAAACCGGGTTTCGATACCCGTGATGGGCAGATCACAGATAGCCTATTGTGCAGACTTGTGCTCAATTGCGAACAAACAAACAAACCTGGAAGAGGTAAACTATGATACCAAATATAAACAATATTAAATATTAGCCTTGTTTTTGTTAAACAAGAAGCTGCAGAATGGGCTTCTGCGCTGTGTCCACAATAGGGATCGAGCCACGAATTAAAGTGTTACAAGCTGCTGAGCCACCAGAGCATACATTTTTAACATGGAAAATTAATGAAATAAAAAAAGAGCATCTCTTGTAGGAAAATACAATAGATGATTCTCGCATGATGTCAGTCCAGATCAAATGAGCTTTTAACAGGACAGGACGGATTCTTTGTAGTTGGAAAACTGTTATCAGTCAAATATATGTCATAGTTGCGTTTGATGGCAATGTCAGGGTGAATTCTTAGTCTTGGTACACTATTTGAGTATGAATCACATCCACCAACCTGTGGAAAACCCTTTCTCGTCTGCATTGCTTTAAACTGATTAATCTAGGGTTAGGAATGGACGTGGTTTAGTATGCTTGGGATGTGAGTCTGAGTGTTCATTGCCGCAAAAATAAGCTCTGCACTTAGGGCCTGTGGGTGTGTTATAAGAGCGATGGTTAAATCTCACTATTGAAGCAGTCAAAGTAACTCAAAAGACTAGTTACTAACCTTCTAGTCTAAAATTACACAATTAGTGACAGCAGACAGTTCTTTGTGTAACTTTGTGCAATAATTCTGAAACATATTTTGTTCAAAGAGTGACAAAAATTTGTTTTTTATCGTTCAACAAAAGCATTCAAATGATTGTTCCACTCTTAGTTCAATGCGGATAGTGTTGACTGGGTGACCAATCTTTATGGTTTACTCAATGTGTTACAGGAAAATAATTGAGTAACCGTTTATGAAACTAGGAAATTCAATTTCGTGACTATTGGTATTTAATCAACTAAACATTGTGCAAATATCTTGTTTGCAGTATACAATTTTCAAGAAATAAAAAAAAATCTTTATTCATTTTAAAACTAAACCATACGTTACATGGATGACATTTCCGCTTAACAATTATCTCTGTAATGTTTCATCTTGAAAATGGGTTTGATAGCGTTTTCCTAACACCCAGTTCCAAAACAAAATTTCCACAGCAATATGCGTAAGTGCTTATGTATGTTCAGACACTTCCACCGCAATAAACAAATCATTATTGTGTTTTAACACATTCTAATGTGGTATCTGTTATCACTTAACTCTCAGCCCACCAGATAGTTGGTAATGGTCACTTTTGCCGACTGAGCACGTGTAGAAATCACTACCTTAATTTCGAAGCGTCACTGACAGGACCCTGTTAACGTTGGTGATTAAAAGTAAAAAACATTTTCTGCACCTCATATAAGCTCTGTAGCTTTAGGGATAGAGTCGGTCACCCAAAGAAAATAACACCGGGGGAGGCCAAGCAGGCACGCAGTTCTCTGCCACATCCAAAGAATTTACGAACTAAAATAGCTAAAAAGAATGTCGTTCCGGATAGTTTTACGGTTGCTCCTCCTCTTCGTTTTTCAGGCGGCTCGTGACCTTTCAGACCCAAAGTGCCAGGTTGGCCACCCTCGCAAAGAAATAGAGCTCCAATTTTCCCGCGGCATAGGGTGGAGCGAGAATCAACGGGCAGAGAGGCGGGTAAAAAGGATATTAAAGTGTTTATAGCTTCTATATGGTCACTAGTCTGCTCTGCACTACACATATTAAAACGCTATTTTATGTTTGTAGAAAATAATTCAACTCTCTTTTTCGTGTAATTTTACACAAATCTAGACAGCGTATAAATCTGAGCGATCGTTAATCTAGGCTTTTGGGAAAAAAATTGCATTTACAATCAGAGACAAGGAAATATAAAGTTTCGTGTCAATTTTGGAAATATTTGTCAAGCAGGAATGCTGTATAAATAATTATCTAATTAATATCGGCTATTTAAATGAAGCAATAAACTCGTTCATTGTTTGAAGTTAAGCTTTTGTTGTTGTTTTT
>NW_013666982.1:70762-77405 GCF_000517525.1 Limulus polyphemus
GAAAGGGCGAGCATGTTTGATGTGACAGGGATTCGAACCCGCGACCCGCAGATTGCGAATCGAGCGCCCTAACCACCTGGCCATGCCGGGCCTGAAGTTAAGCACAAAACTACACAATGGGCTATCTGTGATCTGCCAACTAAGGGTAACTAAGGATTTTAAGTCCACAGACAGGCCGCTGTGCTACTGAGGGACTAAACTTGTTTATATTAAAAAATGTCAAAAGTCACAGAAACGACGCCGTTAAAGGCGCGTGAGATCAATTGAATCTCAAAGTTTAATACAACAAATTAATTATTTCTTGAGTTTTTCTTTCTGTCTTTTTGTTGCTGTCAATCTATTCCAAAGACCTAAATGTGCTTCGGTAATCATTGTTGCGAAAGTGTCATTTAAACTATTGAGCCGTCACCGAACACTTCTCAACGGTGCTTTTACCTCTTCGGTACTCGTGCACTAAGGTATAGCTTCTCATCAATGCTCTTAGTTATTCGGGACTCGTGCTCTAAGTTATAGCTTCTCACCAGTGCTTTTAGTTCTTCGGTACTCGTGCACTAAGGCGTATGAAGTTATTTTATTCCTGTTATCACAATATTCTCTACCGAATAGATTTCATTATCATTGTAAATGAATGTTTTAGTTTCAATGTTTTATGTCAATAAGACTGTAATTATCATATTTAGAGCAAAACGTTAATACCTACCCTCACAAAAGCAGTTAAACGATTCATTCAAATATTAAATACTTTGTTACCCCCGCATTTATCGAAGGTCTTTCTGCTCTCTCCATTTGTTTACTCTATACCACAGGTTTACTTGCTGTAAGTTATTTATGTCTTCCACTGTTTTCCCTTTTACCACCGCCTTACAAGCTGTAAGCTATTTAAGTCTTCTCTTTTACTACCGCCTTACAAGCTGTAAGTTATTTATGTCTTCTCTTTTACCACCGCCTTACAAACTGTAAGATATTTATGTCTTCTCTTTTACCACCGCCTTACAAGCTGTAAGCTATTATGTCTTCTCTTTTACCACCGCCTTCTCAAATCAAGGTTATTAATTTTTTCAGAACTTTAACTACATGATGTCTTCTCGTGAATTGGGCCAAACGGTTTGACAAGTATTAGTGTAGGCAGAAAAACAACAACGAAACACACTTCATTTATTGTGTCACTGTGAAGCGCCAAGTTACAATTCCGACCAACATTCACGTGGTTTAGCAGTTCTTAATCTCCTCACTCAATATCAAATGATGTAGCAGTACTTAATCTCCTCACTCAATGTCAAATGATGTAACAGCTCTTAATTTTCTCACTTAACATCAGGCGGTCTAAAAATTATTTATCTACGCATTCATCATCAGGTGGTGAAGAATATTTTAATTTCCTCCCAGAATATGATGGTCTAGAAACGATTAATCTCATCACTAATATCCGCTGGTGTAGAGTTCTTAATATAAACATTCAGTATCAGATGGTCCAGAAGTGCTTAACCTACTCACTTAATATCAGGTGGCTCAGCAGTTCTTAATCTTATCACATAGTATTAGGTTGTAAATCAGTTTTTGATCTATCTATTCAACATCAGGTGGCTTAACAGATCTTAATATCCTCACTCAAGATGAGGTGGTAAAGAAGTTCCTAGCTCATTACGCAATATTAGGTGGCCTAAAAGTTTTTAATCACCTCAACAAATATCAAGTGATAAAGTAGTTATTAATCTTCTCATTCAGTATCAACTGGTATAGCAATTCTTAATCTGCCTAGTTGATAATAGATGGTTTAATTTTTTAATTTACCACTTAATTTAAATATTGTTTAATAACTGTTTAACTATTATTAATTTAACCACATAATAATAGACAGTTTATCAATTCTTAATTTACTCATTTAATATTATATAATTTAACAGTTCTTAGCTTATCCACTTAATATTATAGATGGTTTATCAATTCTTAATTTACTCACTTAATAATAAATCGTTTAACCATTCTTAATTTACCCACTTAATAATACATTAAGTATTCTTAATTTAGGTACTTAAATGAATAAGTGGTGTAATTTATTCATTGAATATCAAGTGGTGTGGCAATCCTAACCTACTCAATGAATATCAAGTGGACTGGCACTTCCTTAATCGACCCTCTCTACATCAGCTAAGATAAATAGGTTATCACAACCAAAACATCAGAGGAACCAACTCCATGTACTAAGGTTTTGGTTTACTACTAAATATTATGAGAATTGGAATGCAAGTAAACTTAGCGATAATAAAAAAAAGGACGAGTTTACAATCTGTAGCAAATCAAAAAGCTAGATTTGGCTGGTTTACTACCTGACTTCAGAGTTGCTGAATGCTCAACCGTAGCTTTACTAAGTGTGCTAAGGTTATCGGATGTTGTGAGGATATTGTACCTTAATTATTGATAAGTTTTGGAGAGAGTAGAGTTGAGTAGTTGAGGATTACCAAATCATGTAAGCATTGAAAATCACTAATTTGGATATTAAGTGTAAGTTTAGGACTAGGTTTTCTGTTAGACGGTTAAATTTTAAAACATTCAGAAATAAAAAAATTATGCTGTGTAAAAACGTAATTTCAGCTAAATTACGCGTTTTAGTTCTGTAAATATGTGCGTGCGGTGTGGTGAGAGGAAGATTCAGTTAAATGTAGTATTGCAGGAAATATGGCAGGGCCACATATAGTAATCGCGCATGTGCAGCACAAAGAATTTTATACCACGTTGTAAAGCCAAGTTTTACGCTACGCTCCTGCCTGTTCGTGCTTTCATTCACCTGTGTTAAAAACAACAAGTTATTCAAGTTTATGTTCACATAGTTCAACAGAAGGTCACCCTACTAGTTGCGAAGATATAAGAGAAAAGGCAGATTATCACGACAACAAGCCACGACATTATTCAAAACGTGAAGTTCGAGACACTAGACTTGTTTACATACACACACACATATATATAATATCTATAAATGAAATTCATATCTGTGTAACAGGTTACCGATAAATTTTACACCGTGACTTTCACTAAAAATCTTGCCGATCTTTGATTGCCAATACCTTGTTACCCCAAGTAAAAGACGAAGGCGATACTATGGCTGATTGTAGCCATCAAGGAGCGTCAGTCACGTGCCCAGTGGCACGACTTCAATAACGTGTTGTATTCAGTACGAGTTGGTTTGGTAAGAGATGAGGTATCAATTACGATATGTTTGCGGGTGTTAGCACAGCTTATAGCAACCAGGATTCCTAGCTCAATCTAAGAGTCAAGTGAGTGAATATATCAGGCACGTGCGTAGTGTAATTAGGCTTAGGTTTCCACTCCTCAACTTTTCTGTTTATTGCTGATTTAGCCTTCTAAATCATGCTGGCAGTTGTTGTTAGCCAACGGCACAAGACCAAACACACAGGGTCCATTTCCGTCTTTCCATTATTGCCAAAAACGTGAAGCATTCAATGCCACCTAGTTGACAATTACCGAGAGAGGGAGATAGTGTCCTGGAAGGTAGTAGTACCTGGCCTTGATGGTTCGTGAGATAAGCACTGCATTACATCTAGACAGGTTGCTTCTGCACTCACCTACCTTTAAAACATTGACTCCGAGATGAGGGTCTGTCGTTGACTACGACTATAAAACAGGCCGTTGTCACCTCTCGTTTGTGACGTTTATGGCTTAGCTTCTCCTTTAAAGACTGTCTAAGTATTCGTAAGGTTAAGACTAAGCCTAACTACTTATGGGTACAACAAGCGTTTTCTTCTAAGTTGTTTCAGTATGCCACACAAGTGGGAGGCATATTGTTATTCACCAACAATCTTGGGGACTTTTTATTTCACCTTTCTTGTTCAGTGTCAGTGTTTTAACCGCCCATGAATTACTCCAAGACCTCACAAGAAAGAGACCAACACTCTTAGAGAGTCTCCCTTTTCTAATGGCCTGCAAGATGCTCGGCCACTCAGATAGGAACCACTAAATGCACGTAAGTTCCATAAGAACTATGTTTTCGGAATTTGATCTTTCTGATAAGCTGGCTATAGAGGTATTCTAAAGGTTTCATTGTCACGACCTGGGTTAAAAGGGTCACATTTGTACTCGATTCTATCGTTTTGTAATCGTCAACACCCAAACTGCACCAGATAAAAACAAACTACGAATAACTCATACTGATACGATGAACGAGACAAATCTCCCAGACAAAGATGAATCTGCACTAAAGAAGATATGTTTCGTGATATGTTTCAAAAAGTTCATAACGAACATCACGCAAGACATTACTCATCAACATTTGAAGGGCTATAGAAATGCGTTGTCAAAACGTGAACTACATCGTCTGCTATATAACTATTAAACCAGAAAATAGTCTAATGATTTTACCATTTCTCAGTAGAAGTGAAAATTTAGATTGGATGAGATCTGAATAGTTGGTTAAGGAAAAGGTGTTTGAGCCATTTTATCTAACGCATCTATAAAGAGTTTAATTAATCGTATATATTGTCTTTATAAAAAATAAACAAATAATCACATACTCGTAAGTTGATAATTAATTTTTTTTCGTATCTGTTGCTTCTTAGCAGAACTGACAAACAAATTAGCTGTGATTTGAGAAGATGAAGTTCGTATAAAAGAAGGCTATCGTTCTCGTGTTATGTAGGTGTTTAATTATAAGCTTTGGAATTTTCATTTACAACCTACTAATCAAATCTAATAAGTATTACATTGCATTAAAGCTATTGATCTATAATGTTGAAATCCCAACGCTTCAAAGTCATTCAATTCTAAGTTTCTATGAACAGTTTACTATATTTAGTGAATTTAAACACACGTTCTCTTTTTCGCGTAGGTTACAAGTCATTTATTTTGTTCGATAATAATTAGGTGACCTTAATTTTGGTGGTTACCCAATTTTTGGGCCACACTATAATCAGATTAATCATTTTCGTCTAATGATTACGAAGACAATAATTAAGACAGATGTGTTAATTATCTCCATTACTGGTTAGCGGAGAAAATGCAGGAATACAAACAGTTCGTGTTTTCGAAGCATAAAAAGTGGCTAATGAAATACTTAGATAATTATGGTTAAATCTTACTAGTTCTTCATTAATACATTATACTGAAAGTAATGCTAATTCATGCTCTAAGAAATTCCTAGTTTGATTATAAGTTACAATCTACAAGGTTCCTATTTTTAGTTAAGGTAATTTTTAACTTACAATAGCATTTGTTACCATTATCTTTCAATCTCCTCATGATGCACACAATTAATATATGTTCTTGGGGTTTTAGAAATCAACAGCCATAAGGAATAGGGCTGAAATACGTGTTAGAAAAAGAAACTAAATAAAAGGACTATTCCCCATATAGCATAACTAGCTGACTTTGTTTGGTACGTAGCTTTATTTGCTCAGTATTGTAATTATTTCATTCTGTCATGAAGTCCCTGACCAGGTGGTGCCTAGCTCTTTGGTAGAACTAAAATTGAACATATTTATAAAGCAGTAGTTTAGAGAAAATAATTATATTACCGTTTCTGAAACAAAGTATATATATATATATATACTTTAAAAGTTTCCAAAGAAAACAACAACAACAGAATTTAATTAATTTGAATAAGATTTATTAAAGTTGAACTAGGAAGTGTCGTGGATTTTATTTCATTACGATTGAAACTCCCGACGAAATAGAACAGTAAAAATACACCATTTATTCTCAGGTTTCATACGAAAGGCACTTAAATAACACATTTAGCTATATCACATTTAGTTGCGATATGTTGTGTTAGCGATACTCAGGCAGATTATATCAAGAAATATTTACTTCCTATTAGAGAAAATATACCGCTTGTTTGAGATTTCGATCCACTTCCTAACACTTATTCTACAATAGCGTTAATTAATAATTTTAGTTTCAATGGTTAGGAATTTTTTGTAACTAAAATACATACTTAATAACAACTGAATAAATCAAAAACATAATGCACGTTAACATATGTAATATGCAAGTCTCTTTTGTATTAGATATAAACGTAAAGAACATTATCCATCAATGTACTATGCATGTTCTTTTGTACTAAATATCGTAAAGTACTGGAATTGGGGAACTCAGTTAATTTAAAGGAAATATATTTTCATTATATGAATTCAAACCACGCTTTGCTATACGAGACCAATAACCCAATCGTCCATAACTTGGCTATGGCGTGCAGGCCTTTTTTTGGGACTGCCACTTCAGGCTATAGTAAGTAAAAACTAAAGCATATGAAAGGTGTTACATGAAGAAGAGCCAAAATTTGTTAACTGAAAAAGATACATACACTTGGGGCTACTAAGTGACAACTAGTTATTCAAGCTAAGCTCTTTATTATGCTGTAACATCAGTGTGGGCCAATGCCCTAAGTAATTAACCAGTCACCTTCCATCGACTTATTGTTTCTAGGTGTATGACAGTCCTCATCAGCTTAGCTACCGTATTTTTCGGAATATAAGACGCACCCTTATTTTGAAGACAAAGTTTTTTGGGGAAAAAACTACAGTCGCATTTGAAAGATTTTTATAGAACAATAATTCAATTTGATACTTTAAAAATTAGTACATATATTGTTCTAAACACAAAAGAGCTCAAAACATCAAAATAAGAAAATACC
>NW_013666982.1:77950-84139 GCF_000517525.1 Limulus polyphemus
ATTTAGTTTGGTTCAAATCCTACAAAATCTTCATTGCTTTCACTGTAATTAATTTTTTTATTATTTGGAGAGCATTATAAATAGTTATGTTTTTAAAAGAAAAAAACTACCATTGTTATAAATAACACATTCAATTGAACTAAACTATGCATGCCTACTTAAATATATTTACACTTGGCTTGTGTATATCGTATATGTACGTATATATGTTATTCATACCTTCGGTGCATAGGACGCAAACAGATTTTGACATCAAATTTTGGGGTAAAAAGGTGCGTCTTATACACCCCAAAAATACGGTAGGTCGATAACAAAGGCTTAGAACGTTACATAGAGGAACACTATATATCTTTAAACACAAAGGTTAATTGATATTTAGTTTCTCTGTGCTCAGTGAAAACGAAGATGTGCTGCATTGTTTACATGTTTCAGAATTTCCGTGCAAATCTACACAAATGCTTTCATGACAGCCCCCAATTTTGAACTGATAAAAAATATAAGGTAGCTAGTCAACAGCACACACCATCAAATCTTGAACTAATATTGTTTAATCAAATAGTGGCGTTTGACCGTCACTCCTATACCGCACCCAAAGTGCGGACTGTGTTTTTGTGGCAGTTGGCCGCGAACCATTAAGTCAAGCCTGCCCTGTATTGTATTTTTGAACAAGTAAAAAAAGAAAAACAGTTAAGGGCAATGTCCTATATTCCACTATACAGGCCAGTACAACGTGTAGAGGAAATCATTCATCTTCAGCCAAACACTCAAAGGTTTACTTCTTGAATGGATGAAATAATCTATAAAATTCACACGGTTTGTACAGCTAAGGAAAAAAGTATGACTTCTCTTCGGTCATTATTCAGAACAAAGAACATTTAAGTGAAGACAAATGCTCCTAAAAAATCATTGTACAAGAAATGTGCACCATTAAAGTTTATATATACATTAAAATGAAGAGGAAATGCTTTGGATTTGTTCGTGTTTGCTTTTTTAGCGCAAAGCTACATCTGCTGTGTCCACCGCGGGAAATTGAAACCAAGGTTTTTGCGTTTTAACTCCGTAGATCTGCCGCTGACTCACCGGGGGATGAAACGCTTTGGAATCTGTAATGAAAAACTACTAACCAAACAACATAGACAAAAGCTCAATTTCGAATCTGATCATAATACGGCAAAAAAACGTGAACTCGCATAATAAACAACAATCCTTACATTCTCACGATTATTAACTCATTCGATCAGGTAAGTCTAATTAATATTTAGATTCATTTTTTTATGAATTGTCTACTAGTTTTCCTATGTTTTGGCTGTTAATCTGTTACCGTCTGTAGAAAAGTTAAGAAGGCTTATTTTTAGGGTGGTAGTGGCCGAGATTTGAACCAGTTTTTTTTTCTGTTTTTATAGACAGGCTAGTATATCATCCATTCGTCTGGTGTCTCTAGTGTCATTAGTCAACTTATATGAATGTTTTCAAGAGTGCTATTCGGGTTTGCTGACTTCTTTCCTTAGTTGGTTGAATGTCTTATGAGTTAAACGGATAATGAAGGCTACTTTCATATTTATTTTTCTCTGCAGTAACACATCGTGCAGGAGAAGAAGACTACGATGAATCGGAATAATACTAAAATAATGCATTATTCCAATTTATCGTAGAATTTTATTTTCTAGCATGATGTGCTATTGCAGATAGATCTGTACTACATAAGCCTGTGTGTCTGTTATGTTCCTGAATTCTAACTTTTATTGGTCTTTTTGTTTCACCAGCCTATTAAAGTCCACATCCACAAAATATGTTGCAAATGGTGTTTTTTTCTCTTCACTTAGGTCTTATGTTGTGCATTATATATATTGTTATTTGTTGTAACTTATGAGTATAATTCTGAATTTTGTTGTATTTGTATATGCGTTGAAAGTTTTCGGAGAGACTCTTGGCATATGGAAATATGGCCGTTTGTATATGAAATTCCCCCAACCCTAGTTGAATATGGTAATTACATAAGAACCAAGCCTAGCCCAATCGCTAACACAAAGAAGAAAATTACCCAACTCCTCAAGAAATATGAGGATATACTTGGAACAGAAACAAATAACAGTTCTCCACCAAAATAACAAACAAGGCTACCCTCCCTGTTCCATAGTTAACTGCAGAAATGTACCATGACGTGCCTTTTCTAAGTATCTTGTAGATATACCATCATCATTAAACGGTAAAACATCCTCACATGCTAAGAATTCGGTACATTTTTGTATTAACTCCAATCACTATAACCTCATAATACACAATGGTCAGATTTAACATATCCAACCTCTTCATTAACATACCAATTTCCCGGTAATACAAATACTCCACCAGCAGCTTGAAAATGATAGAACTCTTAAGGGACGATCCCAACTGACAGTCTACACCATAATAGAACTTACGACATTCTGTCAACACAACCCGCTTCCAACATGAAGAAGGCCCAGCTATGGGCTCACCCCTATCACCACTACTCAATAAATAAACTATACGTGGAATATTTAACACTAAAACAGTTACTCTGAATCTTAGGACTTAGTTGATATATTTTGTAAGTTGTATAACCTAAACTGTTTGAGATGAAACAACAGCACCAAAGTTAATTATACACTTTTATCAAAGGGGATACATAATTCGGTCAAGAAGGTGGAGACAACGGTAATAACTGTATTTATAAAATGCTATGAAAATAATACAATCATTGAAACATGAATATTTGTAACTGTTTACCAACTTTTATATAGTCAGAAATGTGCTTTCATGCATTAATATAACGATCAGGACTACTTGAAACTTCACATTCACTTTTAAATCAGTCAGAAATGTGCTAGATTTTATTTTTGACTGGCGTAACAATCAAGGACACTTATAACTTTACACTCCAAGACCATAGAAAAAGTTAGTACTTGTATAAGCAATGAATAAAAACTTTATCAAAGGAGACATGTTGTTTAGTAATCATACAGACTTTTTCGTGTATGTACATACAAAGCAAAATCATATTATACAGCATTTTATATATTTATTATAGCGCAAAAGGAGACATGTTGTTTAGTAATCATACAGACTTTTTCCACTTCCTTCAATAAACTTGATCGGCGCTATACTTTAATTTTGGAAATCGTTTTGATGCCACTGAAATAACTTTTAATGCTGATCAATCTAAACAGTACGATTTACAATACAATAAAACTTGCTCAATGTTATATAACTCATATTATTTACTTTGCGGTGATAGGCCTATATACCTGCTGGGCATTATAGCTTACAGTTAAATATCGAGAATTTGTACGATTCTGATAAAGAATAAAACATTTGAGCTTTTAAACATTTAATTTTTACCAGATCACATTAGTGGGACACATACATATGTTTCTAAAAAATGACCAAATTGTATTTGATATATACATGAATTTATGAAAAGATATATCAAAATGCTCAAATAATCAACGTTGTATAATACATCATTAAAATATTTATTTAAAGATTTTAATTGTGTGTATCATACAACTTTGATCGTTTGAGTATCTTAATATGTTTTAAAAATTTACACAAGTTCCTTGAATTGTAACATCTTTTAATATTATAAAAAGATAATTTTCTTAATTCTGTTCTTAAACCTAAATCAAATGTCAGGCAGAAAGTTCAACTGCTTGATAAAAAAAAATCAAGCAATAAACACAATGTCATGCACGAGTAGCTCTGAGATGATTCACGACTCTTGATAAAGTTGAGAAAGACCTCTCATTCTGATAGATATTAATGGAAATAGTTTAGTACATTTGTACAACATTACCAGCTTTTGGAAACGAAGCCAACAATAAGCCTCCACCTGCCTTTAGGAGCTCACTCATGTGCACGCTATTACTAGTTTTGTCTCCGCTGCTGCAAGGATTGATATAAACTGGACAAACTCATCCACAAAACATGACTCAAGGTCTGCAGGATAAGATGCCACAAGGTTCCCAGCACGCTTTCGTAGTTCATTTAAACTGAGAGACCCTGTCAGTTGAACATTTTTTTTCCTCTGTGCAACTCTCCAAGTCCGTAGGATATGTACTAATCAACTTTTTGGTGTCATTGCAGAGATCTTCTGTAGGCAGGGGCTCTAAGTTTAATAAAAAATCCAAATTTGCTACTGACGTTTTCATGTGCCACTATTCTGTTGTCTAGTATAAATGACAGTTTGTCCATTATTGTTAAGAAAGTCTGAACTTTATATTGAGTATAGGGTGAAACATTACTGTCCTCAGCATCCCCTTCATCCCATCGCGCATTTCTCTTCCTTTTCCTTGATATTTTGATCTGATATGTCTTGCATTCTGACAGTTGTTTACCCATGTCCTTATTTTCAGGAAATGAATCCTCTAATTCCTGCACCAATGTCTTGAGAGATTTTAGAAGGTGAGAAGCTGCATCGACATCCACTTAGGAGTTTTTTAATTAATGACTTGTCTTGTGAAGCCTCTTCAGGATAACGATCCATAGTCCTGTCATTAAAGCTGTTTCTAGTTGTTCCAATTGTAGGAAATGGCTTCTTGACTTCAAGTACACTCGAGGCTTTTCAGAGTCAGCATCTATAATGAAAGAGAGGACTTGCGTTATGGCTTTGTATCCCATTTTTAAGGTTTACGTTGGGCCTGAATGGGCACTCCATCTTGTGTTTGATAACGTCGGGAATCTTAGTATTTCAAGCATGTCGTGTAGACATTTCCACAGGAAGGTTGACGCTGAGAAAAACACATAAAGCTTCTGCACAAAAGCAAAGAATAAATAAGCTTCAGTAAAGTAGTCCACAGCACATTGTCTAACCAAACCGAGCGAATAAGCACGGCAAAGAACAGGGTCTGTTAGGAGGTTCATCTCTTTGATCAAGGTTTGCATGCCAACATATTTGCTACTCATATTGGAAGCATTGTTGAAAGACTGCCCATGGCAACCTTGAATTCTTATATCATTCTTTACTAAGAAGTTAATGAGAACTCTAGCAAGTTCTGTTCTTGTGTGATCGCTTATAGATAAGAATGTGGCAAATATCTCTACAGGGCCATCATCTAGAACTTTTCTAAAGATTATTGTCAGTTGATCCGTTGGGATTTATCTGAGTAGAATCAACGGACATTGACTAATACTTAGATGTTTTGATTTCCTGGATAACAGTGGTAAGAACTTCTTTTTGTAGGGTTTCTATGAATTCGTCACATACAGTTGAGGATAACTTTGAAACATTACCTTTTCCATTATTTGTGTGTTTTGAATTCGGTTGAGCCAAAATAACCGTAAATTTTACTGGACATACCAGTGGAAAAAAAAACGGTTATTTTGGCTCAAACGAATAATATGAATGCTAGAAATATTAGAAAAACCATTGAAATAATGAAACATGGCAAAAAGAACTTGATTTTAAATAAGGATGAAGGGATAGAAAATCAGAAAGTATATAGATGGCGCGATCTTCTTTTTTTAATTGTAAACTAGTAGTCACATGACCATGGCTTTTGTACATATACAGCACACAGTAACTGTTTTTCATGTCGCGGCTTGTACGACAAAAATCAATATAACTGTCAAGGATTGGATTGGACTGGATTTTCAAACTCTTGAAGATGACGTGAAACCACGTTGAAAGATGTAGAGTGATTTTTACAACCGTTGATCGATTTAAATAAAGATTTTAACTGTGTATTATAAAACATTGTTTGTTTGTGGATTTTAATATTTTAAATATGTAATATTTATAAATTTTACCTACTATTATCAAAATCAGAAGTGTGTACAACTTTACATCCATTTTTAAAATTATTTCTGATATTTAATAAATTTTGATGAATTTCTGAAATACGTGTAATCATATTGTCTCTGGGTTTGTAACTTTAACAATACGATCATTTAATGGCTGGAGACGGCTTAAATGGGTAATGAAGAAAAACTTTAATATAAGTTTAACATGACAGCAAATGTACAACGTTTCGACAAGGTTTTGTCATCATCAGGTCATCATTACTTGTACCTGATGATGACAAAACCTTGTCGAAACGTTGTACATTTGCTGTCATGTTAAACTTATATTAAAGTTTTTCTTCATTACCCATTTAAGCCGTCTCCAGCCATTAAATGATCGTATTGTTAAAGTTACAAACCCAGAGACAATATGATTACACGTATTTCAGA
>NW_013666982.1:84354-101611 GCF_000517525.1 Limulus polyphemus
TCTGAAATACGTGTAATCATATTGTCTCTGGGTTTGTAACTTTAACAATACGATCATTTAATGGCTGGAGACGGCTTAAATGGGTAATGAAGAAAAACTTTAATATAAGTTTAACATGACAGCAAATGTACAACGTTTCGACAAGGTTTTGTCATCATCAGGTACAAGTAATGATGACCTGATGATGACAAAACCTTGTCGAAACGTTGTACATTTGCTGTCATGTTAAACTTATATTAAAGTTTTTCTTCATTACCCATTTAAGCCGTCTCCAGCCATTATTAGTCTCAAAGTGGGTTCCTCGTCATCGAATACGATCATTTATTAAAAACTGAATATTTTTACGAACAATATTTCACTTTTTATAGCTTTGGCAGAGAGCACATTCCTAAGACAAAGTTGTAAAAGTGAAATGTAAAATATTAATAATGTCCGATTTTAGTTTTCACTTCTTCAGAAGAAAAACAAAATGTAACCAATAAAGGAGATGACTATTGAACAGAAAGTTGCTGGTTTATCTAGAGTTTAGAAAAATTGGAAGAAGCTCTTTATTACAGATTTTATGATCAATTTTGTGAGATTCATTCCTTCATGGTAGTAGCGCCACGTTCTCTTCCTCAACTTAACTAATATTAATTTTGATATATTTTCCCTCTAACTTGAATTAACTAACTTTATTCTTCTATGTGCTTGCATCTTATAAAATACTTATTTTACTGTGTAATATACACATCGACCAGAACTGGGTAAGCTGTTACTTAAAATTAGGTTGTTGTACATTAGATGAGTCTAGTTATTAAAAAACAAAACAAGCAACAACAACAACAAAACTGAAACTAACTACTGATTTGTTCTTTGTACCATTTACGTCAAAAGAAAGTCAAATAACATAATACACCGAATTCTTTGAGCACCTGATAACGGTTTGTACGTTTGCATTTTTTATTGGAAGGTGTGAAAGAAAACTAAATCACACCGGGGGGTTTATTATAAAAATAATTAAAACATTCTCTAAACAACAGACACTACTTAATCGTGTCGCGTTGTCCTGCTAGAAACAATACGATAACAGTTGTATTATCCTAAAGAAACAGTATGATAACAGTTACAGTTTACACAATGATTAAAGATCAGATCCCTACCCCTACCCCACTGACTTATGCTCTTCAATTATTCCGATTAAGTCCCAATTTCACTTGTCATACCACAAGTGTCGTTTCTCTGTGGGGGGTATAGTTACAATCAGGATTTCAAAACAGTGTTACGTCACCAGCTCCTTGTCGTGTGGTAACCATTTGTTGCTAGTGGCCTTGTATAGGCCTATTTGTTACTACCGGCAAAAGTCCACTGCCCCCAGCAGCGCAAAAGAGAATACCTTCACCTCAGAGAGTATTATCCTGATTTATGATCTCAAATGATAACTTAAATATAAGCTCATTATACAGTAACATAGTCACACACACACACATAACATTAAAGTTGAAGTTATTACTCGGTGATTCCTTTTGAAATAAAAGTATCAGACATATCTCAATAAAATGTGATTACATGAATGGTAACGCTTCATAGTAACATTTGTGAAATTCACTTTTAGAAACACTATAACGTATCATGTGCTAATCTCCAGATTTGATAATACAATATCGAAAACACGTCTAGTTAAATTTGAACTTTTATTAATTGAAAAATAGTACTAAGCCAATACATTAGTAGATAAATCAATATCTATCAAGGTGACATCAGTACTTCGTAGGTGATGTCTGTATCTAATATCTATTAATAACAAAATAATACTTCGTAGGTGATGGTCTTTATTTGTGTCATATTAAAACTGTACAGAAGTAAAAATCTATCAATACAAAAATAGTACTTAGTAGGAAATGGATTGTACATTAATATCACAGTAAAATTATACAGAATTAAATATCAAACAATATGAAAATAGTACTTTGCAGGTGACGCCTCTATCTAATATCACAGTAAAGGGTACATAATTTAACATGTATATATATGAAAATAATAATTCGTAGGTAATGATTATACCTAATGTCAACGTAAACTTTCAGAGAAATAAAAATCCATCAATATGAAACTAATACTTCGTAGGCGATAGTATGTATCTAATGTCATAGTATAATAGCATATAGCTACATATCTACCAATACGCAAATCATGCTTCTTAGATGAAAGTCTATAACAAATATCGTATTAAAGCTTAATATCATAGTAACTCTGTACAGAGTTAATTATCCATTAATAAGAAAGTAGTAGTTCGTAGGTAATGGATTGTAGCTAGATATCACAGTAACTCTGTACAGAGTTAATTATCCATTAATAAGAAAGTAGTAGTTCGTAGGTAATGGATTGTAGCTTAATATCATATTAAAACTGTCGAAAATTAAATATATATCAAGGTGAATAAATACTTTATAGGTGATATCTGTGTCTAATATAAAATTAAAACTGTAGGGAATTAAATATTTATCAACACAAAAATAGTTCTTCGTAGGTTGTGGTCTCTATCTGATATCATTGTTTAACTGTACAGAATTAAGTATGTATCAAGGTGAGAAGAGTACTTCGTAGATAATGGATTGCACCTTAATATCACAGAAAAACTGTACAGAATTAAGTATGTATCAAGGTGAGAAGAGTACTTCGTAGATAATGGATTGCACCTTAATATCACAGAAAAACTGTACAGAATTAAGTATGTATCAAGGTGAGAAGAGTACTTCGTAGATAATGGATTGCACCTTAATATCACAGAAAAACTGTACAGAATTAAGTATCTGTCAGTGTGTAAATAGCACTTCTTAGGATTATAGATTAATATCTCCGTAAAACTATACAGAACAAAATATCTACCAATAAGAAAATAGTATTTTGTAAATGATGGTCTGTATCTAATATCATATTAAAAGTACACAGAATTAAATACCAATCAATATGAAAATAACATTTCATATGTAATGGAGTGTACCTTCACAGTAAAACTGTATAGAATTAAATATCTATAAATTCGAAAATAATAATTCGTAACTGATCTTCTGCATTTAATACAATAGTAAAGCTTTGAAGAATTAAATGTATTGTACCTTAATATCATACAAAATTTTACAGAATTAAATATCTATCAATATGAAAATAGTAATTGGTGGGTGATGATTGTATCCTATATCTCAATAAAACTGCGCAGTTTGTTTATTTGTTTGAAGTTAAGCACAAAGTTACATAATGGGCTGTCTGTGCTCTACCCACCACGGGTACCGAAACAAGGTTTCTAGCGTTGTAATTCCGCAGACATACCGCTATGCCACTGCGGGGCAAAACTGCACCGAATTAAATATCTACCAATATGAAAATCGTACTTCGTAGGTGATGGTTTGTATCTAATATGACATAAAAACTGTACAGAACTAAATATCTATCAATATTGGAAACAGACCTAGTAGCTGATGGTCTATATCAAATATCCAATAAAAGCTGAACAGAACTAAATATCAATCAATTTGGAAATATTAGTAGCTGATGGTCTATTTCTATTATCATAGAAATACGGTACAGAATTAAATATATACCAATATGAAAATCGTACTGCGCTGGTGATGGAATGCAAAACTGTTAAGAATTTAATACCTGTCAATATGAAAATAGTACTTAGTAGGTTACGGATTGTACCTTAATCTCCTAGTAAGGCTCCACAGAATTAAATATCTATCAGTATTAAAATAGTATTTCGTAGGTAATAGATTGTACCTTGATATATCATAGTAAAACTGTATAGAATTAAATATCTATCAGTATCAGAAAATAGTACTTCATAAGTGGTTGTCTAAACTAATGTCATATTATAACTGTACAGAACTTAATATCTATCAATACTGTATCTTAACATCATAGTAAATCTTTAAAGAGGTAAAAATTTATCAATAGGAAAATAAAACTTCGTATTTGTTGATGCATATCAAATATCATAGTAAGGCTGTGAAGAATTAAATATCTATGAACGTAAAAATAGCACATTGTAGGTAATGGATTGTAGCTTAATTTCTTAGTAAAGCTATACAAAGTGAAATATCCATTAATAAGAAAGTAGTAGTTCGTAGGTAATGGATTTTACCTTATTATGACATTAATTTACAATCCATCATCTATGAAGTAGTATTTTCGTATTGACTGATATTTAATTCTGTACTGTTTTACTGTGATATTAATCTAGAATCCATTACCTACGACGTAATATTTTTACACTGATATATATTTAATTCTGTACAGTTTTTCTATGATGTTAAGGTACAATCCATCACTTAAGAAGTACTATTTTCATATTCATGGATAGTTAATTCTGTACAGTTTTACTGTGATATTTGATTTAATCAACACTTACGATTTTTTTTTATATTTATAGACACTTAAATCTGTTCAGCTCTACTACGAATTATTATTTTCGTATTGATAGATTAATTGATAGTTAATTCCCTACCGTTTTACTGTCATATTAGATACAGAAATCACCTACGAAGTACTTTTTCAAATTGATAGACATTTTGTACAGTTTTACTATGATATTGAAACTGTACAGAATTAAATATCAATTAATATGAAAATGTTACTTCGTAGGTAATGGATTGTACCTTAACATCATATAATTTATGCAGAAGAAAACATCTATCAATATGAAAATAGTAGTTAGTAGGTAAGGGATTGTACCATAATATCACAGTAAAATTGCACGGAATTAAATATCTATCCATATGAAAACAGTACTTCGTTGGTGATGGGTTGTTCTTTAATATCATAGTAAAAGTGTACGGTATTAAATATCTATTAAGGTAAAAATAGTACTTCGTGGATAATGAATTGCACCTTAATATAACAGTAAAAACTGTACAGAATTAAATATCTATCAATATGAAAGTAGTAATTTTTATGTGATGATTATATCTATCATGACAGGAAACTGTACAGAACGAAATACCTATTCATATGAAAATAGAACTTTGTAGGTAATAATATCCCACTAAAATTGTACTGAATTAAATATCTGTCAATATGAAAATAGTACTTCTTAATTGTTGGTCTGTGTCTAATATTATAATAAAACTGAAGAAAAAAATATGTAGCAGCATGAAATGAGAACTTCCTAACTAATTGTTTATATTTAGTATTAAAATAAAACTGTAAGTAATGAAATATCTAATAGTATCAAAATAGTACTTTGTAGGTGATGGTCAATATGTAATTTGGCATTAAAACTATGAAAAACTAAATATCTATAAATATGAAAACAGCAATTCGTAGGTAATGGATTGTACCTTAATATTATAGTAAAACTGCATAGAATAAAACATTTATCAGTATGAAAATAGTACTACCTTAATGTCATAGTTAAACAGAACAAAAGTAAATACCAATCAATGGGAAAATAGTACTTCTGGTCTGTATCTAATATCATATTAATACTGTACAAAACTGAATATTTATTAATATCAAAATAGTACTTCGTAGAGGATAGATTGTATTTTAGTATCACAATTAAATAGTAAGATTGTAAAGAATTATATATCTGTCAATGTGAAAAAGTACTTCCTAAGTAACAGATTGTAATTTAATTTCATTATAAAACTGTACTGAATTAAATACTAATCAATATAAAGATAGTACTTTATAGGTTACGGATTAAGTTTAATATCACAGTAAAACTGTACAGAACTAGATATCTGTCAATATGAAAATAATACTTCGAAGGTGATCTATTGTACCTTAATATCATATTAAACTGTAGAGAATTTGATACCTATCAATGAGAAATTAGTACATTGTAGATGATAGTATGTATTTAATATCATAGTAAGATTTTTGGATTTAATCATCTTCCAAATTAAAAAAAAGTAATTCCTAGGTGATTGACTGTGTCATATATCAGAGTATGACTCTAAAGAATTAAATATCTATCAATATGATAATAATACTTCGTACGTAATGGATTGTACCTTAATATCACAATAGAATTATACAGAATTAAATATCTATTAATGTGAAAATATTACTTAGTGGGTGATATTCTGTAAGTAAGATCATAATAAGGCTGCAAAGCAATTAAATATCTATCAATATGAACATTTATTTCATACTAGATTCTACTTTAATATCACTGAAAAACTGTACAGAATTAAATACTTATCAATATTAAAATAGTACTTTATAGTATGTATCTAGTATCATAGTAGGGGTTTATAGAAATAAATATCTATCAATATGAAAAATACTACTTCTTAGTCGATGCTATATATCTAATAACATAGTAAAACTGTAAGAATTAAATATCTATCGATACTTAAATAGAACATCATAGATAAAGGATTGTACCTTAATCAGATAGGTAAACTGTAAAGAATTAAATATCTATCAATACTTAAATAGAAAATAATAGGTAAAGGATTGTACCTTAATCAGATATGTAAACTGTAAAGAATTAAATATCTATCAGTATGAAAATAGTACTTAGTAAGTGATGGATTATATCTTTTTATCATGGTAAAATTGTTCAGAATTAGATAATTATCAATATAAAGATAGTACTTCGTAGGTTACAGATTGTATCTAATATCACAGTAAAACTGTACAGAACAAAATATCTATCAATATGAAAATAATACTTCCTATTCCAAGCTAACAATATATATATATTTATATACATAAATGAACAGTACTTCGTAGGTTACAAATTGTGCCTTAATATCATAGTGTACAGAATTAATCGTCTATAAATATGAAAATAGTACTTAGTAGGTGATGGGCTGTATCTAATATCATATTAAAATTGTACAGAATAAAATATCTACCAATATTAAAATAGTACTTAGCAGTTAAGTGTCTGTATTTAATATGATAGCAAAACTGTAAAGAATTAAAATCTTACAATATAAAAACAGTACTTCCTATGTGATGGATTGTACCGTAATATCACAGTAAATCTGTACAGAATTCAAAATCTATCAGTATTAAAACAGTACTTCGTAGGTGAAGGTCCATATCTAATATCTTCGTAAAACATTACAGAACAAAATATCCATGAATATGAAAACAGCGCTTCCTAGCTAATGGTTTATAACTAATATCATAGTAAAACTGTACGGAGTTAAATATTTATTAGTATAAAAATATTACTTCGTAGGTGATGGATTGTATATTAATATAACAGTAAAACTGAAAAGAATTAAATACTTATCAATTTGAAAAACGTACCTTGGTGGTATTATATTGTACTTTTATATAACAGTAAAACTCTACAGATTTAAATATCTATCAATATGAAAATAGTTCTTCGTAGGTACTGTTTGTATCTAATATCATAATAAAATTGTACAGAATTATGTATCTATTAACATGAAATAAACCTTCATAGGTGATTGTCTTTATCTAATATTATATGAAAACTCTACAAAATTATACATCTGTCAATACGAAAATGGTACCTCGTATGTGATGGTCTGTATCTAATATCATCTATATAGGTATAATAGTACTGTCTGTTGTATGTCCATGTAACTACTTCGCAGGGTGTTGATGGATCTTCACCAAAATTAGTATGAAGGTTCAATGGGTCTATGCGGAGATACATACAAATTTTCAGTTTTGAATTTTGCGATTTTATGGGTGTTTTTGCGTTGTTTACCACTACTTCACCTCCTGTGAATGGATCTTCACCAAATTTGGCATGAAGGTTTGTTGGGTCCCTGGGGAGATAGATACAAACTTACGATTTCATATTTTATGCTTTGCAGTCTTTATGGGCGTTTTTGCGGTTTTTTTACAAGTACATATAAGAGAAGCAGCTTTCCATGTCCTGAGATAACTCTTCATTAATCATGAACTTACATAACTTCCGTCTAGGGGACGAGTACTCCAGCTAGTAGTAAATAAATTAAATATTTATAGATATAAAAATACTATTTCGTAGGCGGTCGATTATATCCTAATATCATAGTAAAACTGTGCAGAATCAAATATCCATCAATATGAAAATAGTATTTCGTAGGTGATGGTCTATATCTAATATCATAGTACAATTGTACAGAAATAAGTATCTATCAATATGAAAAAAGTACTTCGTAAGTGATGGACTGTTTCATATATCACAGTAAGTCTGTAAAGAATGAAATATCTATAGATACGAAAATAGTACTTCGTAGGTAATGGATAGTACCTTAATAACATGGTAAAACTGTAGACAAATCAATATATATATCATTATGAAAATAGTACTACTCAGTTGATGTTCTGTATGTAATATCATAACAAAACTGTAAAGAATTAAATATCTAACAATATGAAAATAGTTATTCGTAGGTGATGGTATGTACAGAACTAATGTCTATCAATATGAAAGTAACACTTCTTAGGTAATATTATAATATAACTGTACAGAATTAAATATCTATGAATACAAAAATAGTATTTCGTAAGTAAAGGAATGTACTTTAAGATAATAGTAAATCTGTACAGATGGAGTTATTAATATATAATCGTCAAATACTATATACATGCAACTATATGTGTATTAAAAATCCAGTGATGCTATATGTATAAGTAAAGCCCAGTAATATAATGATAAAATTATATATTAAATCTCTATCCTTATCATTCTGAAATATAGGTATCGTAATACTATTAATATTCTACTGAATTTAAGTATAATTGAATGGATATAGATATCACGATGTAACTATACAAAGCCAAATATCTGTTATTTATTCTGATGCAAAGTGGAGCTTTGTATTGTAAAGGTAAAATACGTGTGTGTGTTTCTGTTCAGCTCAAACTTTTTCGTTTGGTAAAATGTGAAAACGGAATTTGCCACTTTTCTTTACTTGACTACTCTACTCAATCCATACAATAATTAAAATTATTTATTCTACTGTTACTATAATAAAACAAGGTAAACTTCAATAACTAAGTAAACCAAGACACATTTGTATAACTAGGTGAAACGCAGTTACATTTCAGTAACTAAGTTAACTCCATTTACTTTAGTGTAACAAGGTGGACTTTTTTCAACTGTGTGAACTTTAGTAATGATGAAAATAAATTTGAACTTTAGTATAACAGTGCTAATTGTGTTGTACTTCGGGCAAACTGAGACTGTAGACTGATTTGCACAAAGTGTGGTTAAGTTTATCTGCTGTCTCTCTGTTTATGCTTTGGTTTACGTAAATATTTTACCTAAACCAATTTTCACCACTGTTTTTTATATGTTATTCTTCTGTAATATGTAACCGTTCGATAGTACCAGTGTCTCTTTCTACTGAGCTTCTTTCACTCAGTGTATTTTAAAGGTTTAAATAAGAGGTGTGGGTGGTTCTATTTCTATACAATTTTTCTTGTCTTATTTTATAGGAAGGTCTAGCTTTCTCTCTAAAGAAAAGAGTCTACGCTAAATATAGTTTACTTTTCTTAAGTATTTTATCCTCATTAATAAAGGCTTTATGTCAGTCCTCAGTATTTTGTGCGTGATACTGAGATTTAGGTATTGTGTATATTGTCGAAAAAATCAATATTAGAACATTGAACACAAAAAAGAAAAATCAATACTAGAGTCATTGTACACAAAAAAGAAATGCTAGAGTCACTGAACACAAAAAAGAAATGCTAGAGTTATTGAACACAAGAAAGAAATGCCAGAGTCATTGAACACAAAAAGAAAAAACTAAATACTAGAGTCATTGAACCCAAAAAGAAATGCTAGAGTTATTGAACACAAAAAGAAATGCCAGAGTCATTGAACACAAAAAGAAAAAACTCAATACTAGAGTCATTGAACACAAAAAAGAAAAAATCAATACTAAAGTCATTGAACACAAAAAAGAAAAATCAATAGTAAAGTCATTGAACACAAAAAAGAAAAATCAATAGTAGAATCATTGAACACAAAAAAGAATAATTCACATTTTAGTCCTTTGATTTTCGTAGAAGTTTTCCTAAAATTATATACAAAAATGAGCATTTGTGAAATACGATTTTACTCAGATCATCAAAACACTTATTTATTATAATATAACATATTTCTAATAGTGTAAATTTTTAAACGATACTGCTGTCACCAAAACAATAATTAGGTTTAATTAATCTTAACAAAATTATTATTCCAGAAAAGTTATGATCCAAACAACCTGGCAGTCATAAACTGGACTTTTAAAGGTTGTTATTTAAGTATACTTTTTTTTTTTACTTAGGCTAATAATCTTTGTTTTATGGATGTTTTAACGTAATTGTAAAACAAACTAGTATGACTACATCAGCATTTTCCATAAAATCGTCAACCTTGTGTTCTTGTTATGTTATATTTCAAAGTTATATTATTAAGCAAATATTCATTTTTTTAAATATAAGCTCTAACGGTAGGGTTTCACGTTAAGGATTTCAAATGGTATAGCTAAAGTACATAGCTGATGAGTATGCTTCAGACATAAGAACAACAGAACAATTATATCTAATGATCGTCAAATCGGGACTTTTAAGTAGTAGAATTGGTTAAAACCTAAACGCGAAATCAACTCAGCATATTTTATAGTGCTTTCAAAGCGTGACTACATAAACTATTTTTACGAGCTTCTACTATCAGCGCAAACGTATTAAGGTCGTTATTGCTTCTGAAAGACTGCTTATTTATCTATGTAACACTGAAGGCGAAGAAATGGATGGATTGTGTTTGATGCTTGAAAATGTAATAGGTAGTGTTTAATGTTCTAAAATGTAATGGGTAGTGTTTAATGCTCTAAATGTAATGGATAGTGTTTAATGTTTGAAAAGTAATGGGTAGTGTTTAATGTTCTAAAATGTAATGGATAGTGTTTGATGTTTGAAAAGTAATGGGTAGTATTTGGTGTTTGAAAATGTAATGAATAGTGTTTGATGTTTGAAAATGTGATGCACAGTATTTGATATTTGAAAGCTAATGGATAGTGTTTGATGTTTGAAAATGTAATGCATAGTATTTGATATTTGAAAGCTAATGGATAATGTTTGATGTTTGAAAATGTAATGAAAAATGTTTGATTTTTGAAAATGCAACGGATAGTGTTCCATGTTGGATAATGTAACGGATAGTGTTCCATGTTGGATAATGTAACGGATAGTGTTCCATGTTGAAAAATCTAATGGATGAACTATACGCCATGTAGAATCCTGCAACTGAAGTAATTAAGTTGTAATAAGCTGAGGCTAAGCTTGTGAACGAAACTAGGACAAATCGTTAAAAATAGTACAAGGGCGTTTCAATGAACCTTTCTTAAGATCTGTTTAGAAAGGTTAAAACGACGCAAGTCTGTAGCACTAGTCCCCTAGCAACGAGTTAAGAAAATATGTGTACATGCGTGAAATGTGTAATATATGCATATATATTCACACAGGATTTCGTTAGAAACAATTCTGAAAATGCGTGAAAAGGTAGTATGTCACGTATGAGCTTCTGTTTATAATGTTAAAAAAGGCAGATGCTGACGTATCCCATTATTTCCCACTTGCTAGTGTTGCTTGGACGTAAACACGTGTTTTAACTTTCTTATCTTAAAAGGCTTTCTTTTATATCTTTTAGTCTCGTAAGGTAAACAAATATTAAATATTCAACTGCATATTTTACACAGGTCACGCTTGGCCCAGATGGTTAGAGATGACCAGATTGTGAAACTGAGTATTCATGATTAGCCTTCGTCTGTCGCAACATCGCGCTCTGCACCTTGGGACCGTGAATAACGAGTATGCTATAAGAGTGAGAGTCAAATCTCATTTTCAATTAGACAAGAGTAGCCTAAGAGATAGTGGTGAGTGCTGCTGACTCTCTGGTTTCCCTTTAATAGAGTCGGCTATGCTCCGATAGCCCTTGTGTAGTCTTGCACGAAAATCCTAAAATATACATATTTCATATATAAAGTGGATGAAAATCCTTTCAGTCAATTATCTTGGAATATTTTAGAACTGCTTGATAACTTTTGAAGATATCGATTACTAAATTAGCGAATGCGAATTTCTGGGTTCCAGTTATATTTATATCTAATCAAAAACACCTTAGATGGGAAAAAATGTGCAGCTAAAAAAAGGATTGAGCGTGAGACTTATGAAAATTGGTAGCCAAACTGATAGCTACACTTATAGCATTGATATAAATTTTACATCAGTTAGCCAGGCCGTGTTTTTTGTTCATCATGAGGCATGATGGTGGGTAAAACTTAGCTAACTAATGAATGAATATTTGCTGTAAAATTTTTTATGAATGTTATAAGTGTAGCTACCAGTTTGGCCGCCAATTTTAATTTCATCCCTTTAAGTTGCACGCTCAATTCTTTTTATAGACGCACCTTTTTTCACACCTTAGGTGTTTTTGATTAGATATCATGACTTTTGGTCAATACATACCAACAAACCACAGCAAGTATGGAAGAGACACTCGATAGTAACCAACATTAGCTTTAGAATCGCAACCCGATTATTCAGAACAGACTTATACTTTACAGAACCAACTATATTATTTAAAATATATGGTGGTAGTAGTTTTCCTCTCTAAAACAGTGTTAATAACTTTCTTTATAGTAACGCCATGGAATCTAGATTAACAGTTTCTTCTCATCACCCGCATGTACTCGGTACAGCCGTATCAAGCATTATTATTTACGCTACTTGCTTAAGCTAATATCGCGTGACGCTAAACGTTGTTTAATTAGGAGAATTTCATAAAAGTTAGCAAATTTGTGCTTAAATGCTGGCAATGAATAATAAATAATAATCGTCCATCCACATGATTCTTTTGAAAACTTGAAATATAAACTGCTAATCTACTTTGCTTTGGAAATTATAATAAGAATGTATGAAAATATCTTTGTGTGTTTAAGTGAGTTGCAAAATCACATCCAAAAAATGGAATTTAAATAATCAAAGAAAACATTTATAGTGCAAAGTGATAGAAATATTGCACAAAATTGTTACAGGAGTGCAAACGTACATTCCCAGAATTCCTTAGAAGTTAGGATTTTTAGCTGTTTACAAGCGAATACAGGAGTGTGGAAACGTTTATTACCAGAATTATGTTTGAGGTTAGGATTAACAACAGGAGTGGAAACGCTTATTATCAGAATTCCTTAAAAGTTAGGGTTAATAACAGGAGTAGAAACGTTTATTATCAAAATTTCTTAAATGTTAGGATTAACAACAGGAGTGTAAATGTTTATTAACAGAATTCCTTTTGAGGTTAGGATTAACAACATGAGTGGAAACATTTATTGGCAGAGTTCCTTAGAAGCTAGATTTAGCAAAATTATACTGCAGTTATTAGTAGTTCTGAAATTAGCATAGTGTAAAATGAGACACTAAAATAAAACTTAATATACATAATTAAATAATGATAATCTTTACATGTAATATTAAAAATACTCGATGACTATTACAAGCTCTACTAGTGATAAGTTATATAATAACATATTTGTAACATACAAAAGGCTGTTAAACATGCTGTAAACGAAAAAAAATTAGACTCATTTTGTTATTATGAATTTAAAGGAAATCCTGTTCAATATTAAAATCTGGACTCCTAAAATCAGACTAAAGATCTAGCGTTGACCAATCGAAGAATAGTAGAAAGTTCTATATTGATGGTAAACAATAATAAAACTTTTATAGTAATTCTATTTTTGAAGGCCATTATTTGACTTTTTTGTTACCTCTCCCCAGGTCTCAGTAATAATGTATCAAAATTGAACTTATATTGCAACCTTAACGGTGAGCGTTTGTAATAATAAGAAACATCATACAGTTCACCAAATAAACAGAAGCTGATAGTCCCTGGTAAAGCTGTCCAATTGATCACGTGTGACTCAATCACCAATAGCAAAAGTCTCTAAACAGACTGGCCATCAGACGTTGTGGGACTCAATCACTAGAAGCTATTAGTCACTGAACAGTCTGTCTAGTTGAATAATTGAGTACTTTGTAAAGTCTTAGTTAAATTTACTAGATGATAACGTTTGCTATTGTTTGTATTTTATAGCTCAAAAATGTTTGTTGAGGTGTTCTATGTGTAATAACCAAATGTTAATATTTGCTATTGCCTTTATTTTATAGGTTGTGAAGTTTTGTTTAGGTGTTCTATGTGTAATTACCAAGTGTTATCATTTGCTATTGCTTGTATTTTATAGGTTATAATTACGTATACGAGTGGTCAGAACGCAAGTCAAACTGACTTTGTGCTGTTAGACAAACGGGTAAAAGAATATTGTTAGCTGTAAAGTGATACCTGGGGAGGAAATAGTAGATGAAAATTTGCTGTTAGTAGTGGATGTAAAGATACAGAAAAGGAATAAAATAAAGAAGCAGAAAATAGGATTTAAATTCAAGATATGGAAATTGATGGGAGAAAATATTAATAAATTCAAAGAAAAAGTAACCAGGCAGAGATAAAACACAAATGCAAATGCAATGGGAGGAAGAAGCCTGGATCAGGAATGGGAAGCTAAAATGAAGATATGTGCTGTTGCGATGAAAAGGTGCAGGAGGTGATAAAGGAGATAAGAAGAATATTCAAAGAGTCGCAAGGAAATGAAAACAATGCTTTCATGTATAGGGAAGCTCAACGGAATGTCAATACAGCAGTGTCCATAGCAAAGAATGAATCATGGGAGGAATGGTATAGTAAGCTGGAAACACCTCAAGGAGAAAATATGATATATATATAGAGAGAGAAGGAACAGGAAGAAGTCTTGGAGAAGTGAATGTAATACAGAACAGAAGTGGGTCAATAACTGTTAAAGATGAGGACATAAAAGAAAGGTGGAAGAAGTATTATGAAGAACTAATGAGTGTAGAAAATGAAAAAGATTATATGAAAAATGCAGATAGAGTTTTAGGACTATTGGAAAAAATCAGCAGATTAGAGGTTTAAAAGGTTATCATGAAAGTGAAACAAGGTAAGGCGAGTGACCCATCAGGGTTGACAATTGAGATGATTACAGCTATGAGTAAAGAAGGCGCAAATATGATGTGGAAGTTCTTGGAGATAGTAAGGGATGTGGAGAAAATTCTAGAAGACTGGAGAAAGAGAACAATGGTACCTATATATAAGCAGAATGGTGGTGTATTCAGATTGGTAACTACAAAAGCATTAAGCTAATTGAGTATGTATTTAAAATCTTCGAGAGAACAGATGAAAAACGGTTAATGTAAATCATACCAATAGATGAGAAACAGCTTGGTTTTATACTGGGAAAGGGTAGAAATGATACAATATTCATTGTAAGACAGTTGCGGGAGAATATCTTAGAGGGAAATTGATCATTATATTGATGTTTTATGGACTTAAAGAAGGTGTATGATAGGATACCAAAGAAGACTGTTGGTGTTTAAGAAAGAAATGGGTTCCGGATAAAAAAAAACTGTCAGGATGGTCCAAGGAATGTATGAAGGTGTAAAGACACGGGTAAGAATAAAACAAGAAGATACTGGTGAATTCAAAGTAAAGTCAGGATTACATCAAGGGTCAGCTTTTAATACATTCCTATTAATAACGGTAGTAGATGTCCTTTTAGAAAATATCAGACGAGGAGAGATGTAGGAATTGTTATTCGCTAAAGATCTAGTGATTACCGTTAGAAGCAAGGAGGAACTATAGGTAATATATAGATTGTGACAGGAAGAGTTGGAGAGAGGTAGACTTAAGAATGATATGTTAGATGATGAGCATATCATTAAGGGATAGGATTATGAGTGATGGTATTAGAAAGTGTGCTGGGATATGTAAGATAACAGAAAAAGCACGTGAAACTAGACTGAGATGGTATGGACACTTAGAAAGAATGGAGGAAAATAAGCCTGTGAGAAGAATATTTCGAATGTCAGTCGAAAGTAGACAGAGTAGAGGACGTCAAATCTGAGATGAAAGATAGGATAGATCAAGACAGGAGAAAGACGGATTTTATGCCGGAGGATGTGGAAGATAGAAATTATTGGCGAAGAACTACACGAGCGGCCAATTCCAAAACTAGACAGCATTAAGGTCGAATGAAGAACAAGAAGACAAAGTTGTAAAGTTTTCTTTAGGTGTACTATGTGTAATCAGCAGATGTTAACATTTGCTTTTGCCTGTATTTTATTAATTGTAAAGTTATGTTTAAGTGTTCTATGTGTTATCACCAGATGTTAACATTTGCTATTGCCTGTATTTTTTTAGGTTGTAAAATTTTGTCTAGGTGTACTATATGTAATCACAAAGTTTTAACATTTGCTATTGCATGCATTTTATAGGTTCTAAAGGTTTGTTTTGGATATTCTATGTATAGTTACCAGATGTCAAAATTTGATATAACTTGAATTTTTATAGGTTGTAAAAGTTGAGCTGTTTTATGTGTAATCATCACATGTTAGTACATCCTATTGCTTGTATTTTATAGGTTGTAAAGTTTTGTTTAGGTGGTTTATGTGTAATCACCAGATGTTATCGTTTGCTATTACCGGTATTCTGTAGGTTATAAACTTTTGTTTAGGTTTCTAAGTGTAATCAGTAGATGTTAATATTTGCTGTTGCCTGTATTTTATTGGTTGTAAAGTTTTGTTTAGGTGGTTTATGTGTAATCAGCAGATGTTATCATTTACTATTACCTGTATTTTATAGGTTGTAAAATTTTGTTTAGGTGTACTATATATAATCACAAAGTTTTATTTAGCATTTGCTATTGCATGTATTTTATAGGTTGTAAAATTTTGTTTAGGTGTACTATATATAATCACAAAGTTTTATTTAACATTTGCTATTGCATGTATTTCATAGGTTGTAAAAATATATTTAGGTGCACAACATGTAATTACAAAGCTTTAACATTTGATATTGCATGTATTTTATAAGTTGTAAAGTTTTGTTTTGGATATTCTATGTCTAATTACCAGATGTTAAAATTTGATATAGCCCGAATTTTATAGTTTGAAAATTTTTATGAGGTGTTCTGTGTGTAATCATCACATGTTAACACTTGCTATTGCTTGTATTTTAAAGGTTGTAATGTTTTGTTTAGGTGTTTTATGTGTAATCACCAGATGTTGTCATTTGCTATTGCTGGTATTCTATAGGTTGTAAACTTTTGTTTAGGTGGTCTCTCTATGGTCACGATATGTTAATTTACTATTTCTAGTATTTTATCGGTTGTAGTTTTGTTTAGGTGGTCTCTTTATGGTCACAATATGTTAATTTACTATTTATTGTATTGTTACGTCTCTG
>NW_013666982.1:101844-108734 GCF_000517525.1 Limulus polyphemus
TTGGCGGTCTTATATGCAAGAGTACCGTACATCTAGTAACCTCTCGAGGCTTCAAAAAAGGACATGAATTTTCTAGAAGCGCATGACGTGTTACTAGCGTCACGTGACCTCCGCTGTCGTAAGAGTAGTTTATCGGTTGTAGTTTTGTTTAGGTGTTCAATGTGAAATACTTAGGCGAAACTCTATCTTGTAAGATTTTTAATAATAGCAGGTAATATCTGAAAGCTAAACAGGTGTAACTCCATCTCATTACATATTTAATGGTAGAATGTAATGTTTAAACTATCGACATATGAAAACTCTACTTTATCACATATTTAATGGTAGAATGAAATATATCAAATTTAGACTTGCAAAAACATGATCTTATCTCATATTTAAAAATAGGGTGTAATATTTGAAATTTTGAAAGGCAAGACTCTATCTTATCACATACTTAATTGTAGAGTTTAATATTCGAAATTTTGGGAGGTCAAAGTACCTTCTCACATTCTTAATGGTAGATTGTAATATTTGAAATTAAAACAGGTGAAACTCTGTTTTTGACAAATATCCAATGGTAGAGTGTAATATTCGAAATATTGACAGATAAATCTCGATATTGTTATGCATTTAATAGTAGAGTGTAATATTTAAAATCCAGACAGGTAAAACTATTCTAGACAAATATTTAAAAGTAGAATATAATATTTGGTCTTTTCTCAGGTGAAACCCTAACCTGTTACGTAGTTAATGGTAGAGTGTAATATCTGAGTTTGCGATAGGTGAAATTCTATTATTGACAAATATTTAATAGTAGAGTGTAATATTTGATATTTAGATAGGTAAAAACTCTATTTTGAGACAAATGTTATCGATAGAGTGTAATATTTAGACTATCGACATGGAAAGTACCTTATCACATATTCAATATTGAGGTAAGATATTTGAACTTTTAACCTGTGTCAACTCTGTCTTGTCACATATTTAATATTAGAATGTAATATTTGAAACTTAGACAGGGGAAACTTTATTGTGACAAATATTTATTAGCACAGTGTAATAATTTATATTTATCATGATACAACTGTATATTATCACAAATTTAATAGTGTAGTGAAGTATATATAAAAGTCAGACATGCAAAACATTATTTCATTTTATGTTTAAGGCTAATGTGTAATATCTGAAATTTTGGTATGTCAAAGTATCTTTTCACATTCTTAACGATAAAGTGTAATACTTGAAATTAAGACAGGTAACATTATTCTTGACAAATATTAAATAGTAGAATATAATATTTGAAATTTTAGCAGGTAAAATTCTGTCTTGTCAGATATGTAATAAAAGAGCGTAGTATTTGAAATTCAGACAAATGAAACTATTTTGTCACATACTTAATGATATTGTGTAATATTTGAAATTTAACAAAGAGAAATTATACATTGTTTTATATTTAAGGGTAGAGTGCAATAATAGAAATATTTTCACACACTTGACGATAGAGTATAAGAAATATAGATAGGGGAAACTATTCTTGACAAATATTTAATGGTAGAGCACAATATATGAAATTCTGAAATGGACTTTCCTCTTCTCACACAAAAGGCTATCTCGATCATTGACTACTCTCTAAGCATTACTAAAATAATTTTAGTAATCAGTGCACCAGTCTTTATACCCCACCAGTTTCGCGCCATTTCTGAACATTATATATATCATGTGCCTACTTTCCACCTATAGTATTGCGCCAACTATAACGGTGCAACAAGCTCCTTCTGCTATTTCTGCCCAATCCCCACTTTCTTGATTGGCATGACACAGTTTAGACGTGTGTTTAATTTTTTTGAGTGTGACTACAAGTTTTGTTTGTGCTTTGTTACCTTTTCAGTCAAAGTTTAATCACACAATATATCAAATTTCACGTTTGTTTTCGATTGTTTCTGTAATTTTGCATTCAAATAAATTCTCGATTCCGAATTCTACGTTTTTAATATGAATGCGAGATTTAATGTGGTGTTCAATAATATTCCCGGCATAGACGACAATGCACATGGCACGACTTCCCAGGACATGGGATCGACTTTATCTACTGAGGAAGTTCAAGCTTTGGTTCGCAGAGAGTTAGGGTCTTACGTTCGGCTGGTGATTTCTTCTCCCCGTCTACTTGACCATGTTTCTGAGGAGGTCTACCATCACGAGGAAGAACACTGAGACGCTCCTCAATTAGTGGAACTTCTTCCTGGATTCCTTGAACCATCCTTTTACTCTTTTTTCCATGACCAGGGCAGCCATAACTCAGTGGCTTGACTGGAATCAGACCACCTCTATTTCGTCCAGAGTTCTATTTGTTCATGAGTGCATCTTTAGTGGGATGTGGGCTTTCCTCAACTTTCAAGAAATATTTGGTCTTTAGGTTGTAGAGGAGTCTGCACTCCACATCAACACCCTCGAGCTTTTGACAGTTCATTGGGCTTTGACCCATTTCCTTCCATTCCTACAGGGGCAGGTGGTTATGATATACTCTGAAAATTATACAGTTGTCACTTATATCACCAAGCAAGGTGAAACCAAATCCAGATCTTCGTGTTTTCAGACTCTGGATCTTCTTTTCTGAGCCCATGATCACAACATGGCGGTGTTAGTTTGCATTTTCCTGAAACTATGAATCTGGTTGCAGATCATTTATATCATCCCAACAAGTTCTCCCCAGAGAGTGGTCCCTTCATCCACAGGTTTTTTATGGGTGTGTTCTCAACTGGGGACATCACTAATCAATGCTTTGCAATACACTGGAACACCAAACTTCCTTCCGTTTGGTCTCCCATTCCACACCCATCAGCTCTGGGTGTAGATGCGTTCAATCGGGATTGGATGGGTCTTCACATCTATGCTTACCCTTCAATCCAATTCCTATCCAAAGTTCCATCCCTCAGCCAGACCACTCCTTGTCTTATCTTGCTGGTTGCTCCATATTGGCCTGCAGAACCTTGGTTCTGTTTGCTTTGGCCTTTATTTGTACAATGTCTCCTGCTCTTACTTCTGTCTTAGTCTCTCCTCCATCAACCCCAATCAAACATAGCTCATCCTGATGTCATCAAACACCATCTTCACTCATGACTTTAATTTGGTCCCTTTCCTCAGCCCAGAGACTGACTGCTTGTGTAGTGTCTCCCTCGACTATTTACCAATGGTATTGGTCTACCTTCAGATGCTGGTCTCTTTATCAAGGCATACATTCCTCTTATCGTTCTTTTCCTCAGCTTTCCCAATTCTTCACCTGATTGTTTGACCAGGGTTTCTTCATTTCAATTGTGTCTAGTTATCGGGAAGCCCTATCGAACACCTTCCATTTTTCCCAGTTTCGTAACATTTTCTAATCCCTTGTCAGTTCCATCATTTTCTGTTCATTCCATATTGTTTGTTATCCATGTCACTTTGTTGTACCAGATTAGTATCTTAATGTGGTCCTTTATGCCCTTTCTCTTTCTCCCTTTGAACCACTAACTACATGTCCTTTGTGTAATTTTTTCCTTAAGATCTATTTCCGTCTTCTCCTTGCCTGTGGATGCCATCATTCTAATATTTAGGCCGTTAATGTTTCTCGTACCATTTACCATTCCTCTTGTGAGATTCTCTTCCCTGATCAATCCTTCTTGCATGAGACCTGTGTGGCCGCTGAAGGTGATTTGTCTTTCTCATCCATTTCCTTATCTTTAATTTCCCACCTGTACTCCCATTCCAATCTGGATAGGCTCCTTTCTTTGGTTCAATCCTTGAGTTGTTATGTGGGTTGTACTGCCTCCTTTTGAGGTTCATGTTCCCGACTATTTATTCCTTGGAACCCTTCTGTTTCCCATGATCTGTCTTCAGTAACTTTCACTGCTTGAGTTTGTCAGCTCATCAGGATGGTGTATTTGGACTTGTCTATGGAAGGTCGCCATCTACACATTGTCTATTCACATCATATTGATCATATTACAATGTATTTAGCTGCTTGCCTTCACTTCCCCTTGGAAGAAATCGTCGAGGCTAGTATGTGGACAACTCCAGATACCTTTGTCACTCATTATCTGCATGATCTGGCTGTTTATTCCTCTGGTGGATATTGTGTAGAGTGTAATATTTAACATTCTGAGTGGTAAAAATTTATCTCTACCCTTACTTAATGGTAGAAGTTAATATTCGAACCTTAGACTAATGAAAATGCTATCTGTTCACAAAATTAGAGTTTCATATTTGAAATTTAGATATTTGACAACTCTATCTTTGACAAATTTAATGCAAGAGTGTAATATTTAATATTTTTACTGTGAAATTTCTACCTTATCACATATATAATAGTATACTGAAATATGAAAAATTTAGACAGTCATAAATTATCTTACATTATTTAAGGCTAGTATGTAATATTTGGACACATTAATTTTTACCTTATCAAATGTTTATTGCATTGTATAATATTTGAAATCTATCTAGGTGAAACTCTATTTTATGACATATTTATTGGAAGAGTGTATTGTTATGTATCTGCTTGTTTGTTAATTTCCGGTATAAATCATTTCCGAGGAACTTCAGTGATATAAGTCCTTTCATAATTAAACCAGTTTATTTTTCCTTGATACAACTTTGTAATATACAGAATTTCCAATCAGTATGTTAAACTTAACTACTTTTATAACACGCGCTATAAATCACAGTGATTCACACACTTTACTTACGGTGCCTACTGTTCACTTGACTCAATTATCTATATCTTCAATCCCGCTGGTTTTTCTCGCCAGGCTTACATACTAAAAAAGAGGGCGTCTAGCAAACACTCAGACTTTCGCGGGGTTCCTCGATAATTCGAGAAATTCAGCGCGCATGCTCCCAGCGACACGCGACTTCCGCTGTCGTAACAGTATTATCTAAAATTTTGACTGGTGAAATTATATCATCGTCCACACCTTGTGATATACGAAACTTGGCGATTAGCTATTTTATCATATATTTGATGTTCTTGTGTAATATTTAATTTTGCTAATTGCCAGTAATGGTGAAACTCTCTTCTGACATGTCTAATTGAAGAAAGTAATAGTTGAAATTTAGTGAGGTGAAATTCTTTCTTGACAAATTCTTAGTGTTAAAGTGTAATATTTCAAATTAGGCAAGTAAAAATATTATCTTGTCACATGTTTAATGGTAAAGAGTAATACTCGTAATTTAAATAGGTGAAATTCTATTCTGGACAAATATTTAATGCTGATGTGTAATATTTATAATTTTGTCAGGTGAATCTTTATCTTGACACACATAGTCGTTGAGCGTAATATTTGAAATTTTGATAGAAATTCCACCTTATAACATTTTCTAATAGAGTGTAATTAAAATTTAAAGAGTTTAAACTCTGTCTTTACAAGTAGTTAATGGTAAACTGTAACATTTAAAATTTTGGCAGGTGAAACTAAAATTTCACATGTGTAATACTAATAGTAGACTATAATATTTGAAATTTAGGCAGATTAAAACTATAGATTTGGTGGTATTTAGTCAAGTAAAACATACCTTTTATCATATTTAAAGCTAGAGAGTAATAGTTGAAATTTTGATAAGTGGAACTCTACCTTATCAAATATTTAAAGGCAAACTTTAATGTGTGATATCTTGTCACATACCTAATGGTAGAGTGCTATATTTAAAGTATAGACAAGTGAAACTATATTCTTGGCAAATATTTATTGATAGAGTATGATATTTGAAACTGATGGTGCAAAACCTACCATGCCATATTTATAATAGTACAGTGTAATATTTTAAGTTTAGACCAGTGAAACTAACTTATCCCTTATTGAAGGGTATATTGTAATATTTGAAACTTTGATAGGTGAAACTATCTCATCAAATAATTAATAGTAGAGTGTAACCTTTGATATTTAATGGTCAATATTTGAAATATTATATATTTAATATTTGAAAGTTAGGTATAACTCAGTCTTGTCATATATTTAATTATAGAGTGAATATTTGAAAATTTAGACAGGTAAAATCTTTATCTTATTACATGTTTAATGGCATAGTGTAATATCTAAGCTTTCAAGTACTGAAAACCTATCTTTACTCATACTTAAAGGTAATATTTAAAATTTAGACATGTGAAACCTCTATTTTCTCAGAATTAATCGAGATTAATTGTTGGATCACCAACAAAGTTGTAATATTTTCAAAAGGAGATAAAACTGGAGCACTTTCGAATAGTTCACGATTCTTCTTCAAGAGAATAAAGGGGGCTTTCTCAGAAGTAATGGTGGAGTATGATATTTGAAATTCAGATATGTGACAGCTCCATCTTTTGACATATTTAATGATAAAAGTTAATATCAAACATTTTGACCAATTTAGAGAGGTGAAAAACTTCATCTTGTGACACAGTTAAAAGTAGAGTAACAATATTTAAACTATCTACATGTGAAAACTTTATTCTTGCTCATACCTTATAGTAATGTTTAATATTTGAGAGGTTATAAATGGGTGAAACTCTAAATTATCACATATTTATGGCAGAGTGTATTATTTGGACCTTTGACAGATGAAACTCTTTCTTGTAACATATGTAACACTAAAGTATGATATATGAAATTTTGACAGATGAAAACCTATTTTGATGGTAAATTGTAACATTTAAAACTTAGTATGGTGAAGTTCTAAATTGTCTCATCTTTGAGTTTAATATTTTAAATTTGGACTGGTGAAAATATTATTTTATCACACACTTAATTGTAGGTAATATTTGAAATTTTGATAGTGGAAACTGAATCTTGTACCAAATTTGATAATAGAGTGTAATATTTGAAATTTTGATAGTGGAAACTGAATCTTGTACCAAATTTGATAATAGAGTGTAATATTTGAACTTTAGACATGTGAAATTC
>NW_013666982.1:108744-115641 GCF_000517525.1 Limulus polyphemus
ATCACACACTTAATTGTAGGTAATATTTGAAACATATACAAGTGAATTTCTGTTCATGTCAAGTACTTAATGGTATAGTGTAATATTTGAAATTTTGATAGTGGAAACTGAATCTTGTACCAAATTTATAATAGAGTGTAATATTTGAACTTTAGACATGTGAAATTCAATCTTATTACATATTTAATGGTATATTGAAATATATGACATTTATACAAGCAAAAACAGTAATATTGATAGATCAAACTATATATTCTCAATTACTTAATGATAGAATGTAGTATTTGTACTTTTGATAGGCAAAACTATTTTTGTCGTATATTTAATAGTAGGGTGTAATATTTCATATTTAGATAGGTGAAACTCTATGTTGTTACATATTCAGTAGTGGAGTGTTATACGTGAAATTTACAAGAGTGAAACCCTTTCTTATATTTATTGGTAAGAGTATAACCAAAGGAATTTAAGGAGATGAAAATCTAACTTATCACATATTTAATGGTATATTGAAATATTTGAAACTTAGACAGGTAATACTCAATTTTGACAGGTTTAATTACAAGAGTGTAAAATTCGAAATTTAGGTGAAATCATTATCTTGTTACATAATTAATGGTAGATTGTAATATCTAGCATTTTGACTGTTGAAAATCTATCTTCACCTATACTTAAAAAGTAGCACTTAATATTTCAACTTTAAACTGGTTAAACCTCTGTCTCTTCACAAAATTAAAGATGGAATGTGATATTTGAAATTTAGATTTGCAACAACTCAATTTTTTGACACATTTAGTTTAATATGAAACATTTTAACCATTGAAACTATCTTCACCCATACTTAATAGTAAAGTGTAATATACTAAAAATAGTGATGCAAAACTGTATTTTGTCACATATTTAATGGTAGAACGTAATATGTGAAATTTTGACAAACTAAACCTCATTTTGTCACATTTAATTGTAGAGTGTAATATTTTATATTTTCACTGGTTTAACTTTATTTTGACGCATACTTGATTGTAGTTTCACGTTTCATATTTGAGATGTAAGCAGGTGAAAACTCTATATTATCACATATTTAATAGTAGAGTATAATATTTTAATTTTAGTCAGGTGAAACACTAATTTGTAATATATTTAACAGGTAAAAACTTTAACCTGTCACAATCTTAATGGTAGAGAGTATTATTTGAAGTGTTAGAGGTGAAACTCTCTTCTTGACAAATATTTAATAGCTGAGTGTAATATTTGGAATTTCCACAGAAAAAATGCTTTCTTGTCACCTATTTGATAGTAGAGTATAATATTTGAAATTTTAAGGGGTGAAACTGTACCTCATTACATATTTAATGGTTGAGTATAATGTAAAATTATGTCATGGTCCATACTTGATAATATAGTGAAACTCTTATCTTGTCACATATTTAATGGTATAGTGAAATATGTGAAATTAGATATGCAGAAACATTATCTTTTCTCATATTTATGGGAAGTGTTTTATATTGGAAACTTGGAAAAGTGAAACTCTACCTAATCATATACTTAATGGTAGAGATTAATATTTGAAATTTTGACAGATCAAACTATCTTGTCATGTTATAAATTTTGGTGTAATGTTGGTGTTTTAGACAGGTGAAACTGTTCTTGACAATTAATTAATGGTACAGTGTAATATTTGAAATTTTGAATGTGTAAAGCTATCTCGTCACTTAATGGTAGATTGTAATATTCATAATTTAGACAGGTGAAACTATTCTTAAGAAATATTTAATTGTAGGGTCTAATATTTGAACGCTATCTTCTCTGTACTTAATATTTGAAATTTAGTCAGGTAAAATTCTATCTTGTCAGATACTTAATTGTAGAGTGGTAGCATGAGAAATTTAGTCCGGTTAAACTCTAGCTTATCACATATTTAGTGGTAGAGTTTAATATTTGGAATTTTGACTGATGAAACTATTTTATCAGGTATTTAATATTAGTGTATAATACTTGTAATTTAGTCAGGTGAAACTCTATTCTTGAAAAATATCTAATTGTAGAGTGTAATATCTAACATTTTAGCTGGTGAAACTCTATACTCACCCATAGTTAATAGTAGGGTGTTATATATGAAACTTAACAGTGAAAATCTACTTGGTCACATATTTAATTTTATAGTATAGTATGTGAACTTTAGACAGCTGAAACTATCTTCTCACATATTTAATAGTAGAGGGTAATATCTTAGCCATTGATAATGACAATACTCTACCATATCCAATATTTATTCGAGTGTAATATTGTAATTTAGGTAGGCAAAACTATCTTGTCACATGTGTGGATTAGAGAAGTGTGTAATATTTAAACTGTTAAGAAGTGAAAACTATATAATTTCATATTTAATGGTATATTTAAATATATGAAATTTAGACAGGATAAGAAAATATCATTTTAGGGCCTGGCTTGACCTGGTGGCTAGTACATTTGACTAGCAACCTGCTGTTCACAGATTCAAATCCCCATCGTCGAACATGCTTGCCATTCCGGTCATGTGGATATTACAGTATGATGATCAATCCTACTATTTGTTGATAAAGGAGTAACCTAAGAGTTGGTAGTTAGTGGTGTTGACTAGCTTCCCTCCATCTAGTCTATCACTTCTAAATTAGGAATGTCTAGTGCAGATAGCCATTGAATAGTTCTGCATAAATTAAAAAAAAGAACAACAACAAACATATCCCACATTTTCTTAAGTTTAAGGGTACTATCGTGCAATTTCAGTTTTCAAGACAGTATTATATAACTCAAGAAGTACTTCTTAATTTTGAAATAAGATAAATGAATCGGTTACTTAAATCACTAACTAGACCAGCCCGGCATGGCCAGGTGGTTAGGGTGCTCGACTCACAATCTACGGGTCTCGTGGTCGAATCCCCGTCACACCAAACATGTTCGCCCTTTGAGCCATGGGGGCATTACAATGTGACGATCAATCCCACTAATCATTGGTAAAAGAGTAGCCCAAGAGTTGGCAGTGACGACTAGCTGCTTTCCCTCTAGTCTTACACTGCTAAATTAGGGACGGCTAGCACAGATAGCCCTCGTGTAGCTTTGCGCGAAATTCATAACAAACAAACACTAACTAGACAATCTACTGAGGCATTTAATCTGCTTGATCATTAAGAATCAACTCAGAAAGATCAAAAGCAAACAATTGGATATGCTTAATGATTTGAGGTGACAGTTTGTTAAAATTATTTTTTGGAAAATCCTGATCAAGTGATATTTTATTCCTCTAAACATAGCTCAAATGATGTTGAAAAAAGATTTTGGCTTAAATTTGAAAATTATTTTTCATAATTTCGAAAGTCTTCAAACACTGTCACATCAGCATAGTTAGAACCAATCAGGACAATCCTTTGGTAATTTAAGAGCTGAAGATAGTGGTTTAGCTTTGACTGCTTTTAAAAAATTATAATAGTGATTACAAACACTTCTTAAATTTAAGTTTAGAAGAATTTGAAGCTTTAAAAAATCTTGGTAAAAAATTATAATATTGTTATTACTAAGTCGGATAGAGGGAAAACTTTGTTATTCTAGATAAAAGTGAATATTTAAGAAAAGTAGAAGAAATTAGAAGTGACTCCACTAAATTTGTGAAATTGCAGTATGATCCTACTGACAAAAAGAGGGCTAAATTGTAATGATATTTACTAAAACTGAAGAAAGATAATGTTCTTAATGAAGGACAGGACCAGAATATTAGACAAAAGTTCACAAAGCCAGATGCTCCTTGCAACCAATATTGGAAGTCATAATCGTACTTTAGCTGGTTTTTTTCGTATGATTTTTAATAAAGTTCACGCATGAATATACCCTAAAAGAGGGTTTTGAGTTTTGTCACGAAATTTAACAACTGAAATTTGACAGTAATGTTAATTGTGCCAGCTTTGACCTCAAATCATTGTATCCTAACATACCAGTAGAAAAAACTGTACAACTGAGTGCTGATTTGAGTAACAGAAATAATTCCAGCAAGCGTTCAAATATCAATTTTTTTTTAATTAATCAGTTTTGCTACTAAAGTATCTCCTTTCATTTTGAATGGAAAGTTATATCATCAGATTGATGATATTGCCATGGGTTCAAGTTCAGCACTATCTCTTAATTGCCAACTTGTTTTAGTGTTTTGATGAACAACCATTGTTGGAAAACTGCATGCTTATAAGAGCTTAAACAACTATTGGAGGTGTGATGTTGACACTTTCCCCATTTTTAAAAATTGTAATCATGGCTCATGATTTTTACAGCAGACACAGTAGTATGAAGTTTACTGTATGAAATCAGGAGGATCATAAACTTCCATTCTTAGACACCCTAATTAATAATAGCAATGGACAATTTAAGTGTGAAGAGTACCACAAAAACCTTTACAGAGTTGTATTTTAAATTTACAATTTTCATTCCTACTATCTTTAAAGCAAATTTAAAATACTTTTTTAACTGTGCTTATGAAATATCAAGCACCTGTGATGATTTGCATAAAGAATTTATGAATATAAAATATTCTTGTGTAAAAATGGTTTTCCAAGTTACTTTATTGAGAGACTATTTTGTTGTTATCTAAATAAGTGTAGTGTTGTTACATATTGTATTTTTGATGTTCCTATGGTTATTAGTCTACCCTATATGGGTAAAAACTCTTTGATCATTAAGAATCAACTCAGAAATGTCATAGGTATGGTATAGCCACAGATATAGATCATGTGTATTTTTAAACCAGTTTAGTTTTTTATTATTTATTATTCAAGGACCAAATTTCAACTTTACAATCTACTTTTCTTGTTTACACATTTACTTGTTCTTTCTTTTCAGCAGGGTTACATTATTTCCACTAAATGAAAATTACTAACATGTGTAAAAGAACATACTAACCTACATTTATTAGTTAAGTCTAATATACTTGTACATGCCCTAGGTAAATGTAATGTTCCCATGCATTATAATTTGTTTAAAATTTTGGGCAAGGCAAATGACGAACAGAGCCTCCGAATAAAGGGGAGTTTGTTGATATATAAAATGAGGCCTGAAATCAGTATTCTCAATTCCACTAGTAGAGCATAATGTTTGAAATTTTGATGGGGTAACTCATTCTTTTCATATTATTTAATAGTAGACTCTGTTGCTTTAAATATAGACAAGTGAAATTTTATCTTATCGTGAACTTAATAGTAGAGTGTAGTATTTGAAGTTTAGCAAGGTGAAACTCTAACTTGTCATATATTTAATGGTAGAGTGTAATATCTAAGACTTTGACTTGGGAAACTGTCTTGCCACATATTTAATAGTAAAGTGTATTATTTGAAATTTAAACAGATGAAACTATTTAGACAAATTTTAAAGGTAGAGTCTAATACTTGACATTCAAACAGGATCAAATGTATGTTACAATATATTTAATGATAGAATTTAATATTGAGCTTTTTAGAGGTGAAACTCTAAATTGTCACATATTAAATGGTAAAGTGAATTATTTGAAATTGAGAGAGGTAAATTCTCTATCTTGGCACATATTTAATGGTAGTATGTAATACTTGAACTTCGTACAGGTGAAAATCTATCTTGTCACTTAGTTAATTCTAGATCGTAATGTCTTAAATTTGGACAGCAAACTCTGTTCTGGCACATATTTAATTATACAATGTATTATTTGAAATTTTGATGGGTGAAACTTTATCTTGACACAAGGTTAATGGTTGAGTGTAATATTCGAAAATAGGCAGGTAAATACTTGTCACATATTTAATTGTAGAATGAAATATTTAAAATTTTGACTGGAAAAACTTTTTGTTGTCACATATGTAATGATAGAGTGTTAAATCTGCAACTTAGACATGTAGAACTCTATCTTGGCACATATTTAATTGTAATGTGTATTGGGGGGGGGATAAGTTAGCTAATTGGTTAAAAGAGTGGCTGGATGGAGGAAAGCAGAGGGTTGTTATGAAAGAGTTCAGTCACACTGGATTCATGTCAGAAGTGGTGTACCTCAGGGCTCATTCTTAGGACCTTTGCTCTTTATGTTTTACATCAGTGACATAGATGAAGGAATGGTCAATAAGTTACATAAATTTGCTAATGATATTAAGGTTTTGAGTGTTGCTAACTGTGAAGAGCATGCTGCTGCTTTATAAAATGATTTAGATCATTTAGTGAGCTGGGCAAATAAATGACAGATGAGTTTTAATTACAGTAAATACAAGATAATGCATGTGTTTCATCATAATTTGGATGGGAATAACCTTACAGTGTCATAAAAGAAAGGGATCTTTGTGTAGTGATTGATCAGTCTCTTAAATTATCTAGCAGTCTGCTGTTGCTAGTAATAAAGCAAATAGGATTGTAGGTTGTATCTACAGAAATATTGAATACAAGTTTAAAGAGACTATAATTTAATTTTATAGGTCACTGGTTATATCGTATTTGGAGTATTGTGTTCATTCTTGGGCTTCTTACCTTAGGAAGGAAATTGAATTGTTGGAAAGGGTTCACAGGAGGGTTGCTAGAATGGTGCCTGGGATGGAGGGTTTGTCATATGAGGAGAGTTTAAAATCTCTGAATTGAGTTAGAGGGGATTTGATGGAGGTATTTAAGATTGTAAAGGGAATTGATAGTGTTGATGCATCATCTTTTTTCATACTTAACAGATAGAATAGTAGGACTAGGGGACACAAATATAAATTTTGACAAGGCAGCAGTCATCTTCAACTAAGACAGTTTTTTTTTCTAAGAGGGTGGTTGCCCTCTGGAATGAGTTGCCTTCAGTTATTGTGGAGGCAGTAAATTTATGTGAGTTTGAGAGAAAGCTTGATAATTATATGAATGATATGGGCTGGCTTTAAGATTTTTTTTCTT
>NW_013666982.1:116525-139143 GCF_000517525.1 Limulus polyphemus
TTTTGACAAGAGGAGGAGAACTATACATATACTGATATAACGTTTACGATATGCTTATATCTTCTATAGTGTGAATACTTTATTGTACATACGTTTAACTTGTTCCGAATATATATATATATATATATTATTTGAAATCAAGTAAAGTGTGTGCTGTTTATCCATCGTTGAATTTATCGCTGACAAGTCACAGAAACCTACTGTAGAAGAATCCTAAGCCCAACAACAACATAGTATATATTTATATATATTTATACTATTAAGAAATATAAGTAAAAGCCATTTATTTCGACAATTGTCAAAAGAAAAAAACAGTACCCATATACATATATAATATTATCTTTTTTAATCTGACAATTGGCGAGCCATAGCCTGGATTATACAGTGGTAAACGGCGATAGAAGAAAACGCGAACGATAGCGAAAATAAGTAGGTCTATCTATGTACGCACAATTGTAGTAGTAACGAAATAATTATAGAGATTAAAATTACGCTATATAACCATGTCAACAGTTTTGATAAATGGCTAGAAAGGGGATCTCAACTTGGGTTAAAAGACAGTGAATTACGAGAGTTTGTTAAACAAGAACTGTAAAGAGAAGAACGGCAACAGAAGAGACAAACTGAGAAAGAAGTAAATGAGGGAAAGGATAAACTAAAAATAGAAAGAATGAGAATGAAAATTGAGAATGAAGAAAAAAGAGAGACTAGAAATAGAGAGAATAATAGCACATATTAAGATAGCAAAACTCACCCAACCTAAGGAAGAAGGACCCAAGAATGACAATGGAGTTAGGGCTAGCCGACCCAAGCTGCCCAAATTTGATGAACATAAAGGTGACATGGATGCTTTCCTGGAGAAATATGAAATATGTGTCCATAGTCAGTACTGAGACAAAGGCGACTGGGCAGTCTGTCTCAGTCCACTTCTCACAGGAAAAGGCCTACAAGTATATGCAGGCATGACGTCAGAAGATGCCATGGATTATGACAAATTAAAAGTAGTTTTACTGAAACGATATGAACTTACTGAAGAATGATTTAGTCGGAAGTTCAGGGGAGTCAAACCTGACACTGGATAACATTTCAGTTTTGTGTGTGTAGTTAAATATGACCCATCCTTTTGAAACTATATACAAAATCATTATAAATATAATATGGTAAAATATACAGGGTGGACCAAAATATCTTTCCCATTTTAAAATGTAATAACTAACTAACTAAAGAAATACAACCATGCATTTTTGAACATCTTTTAGTTTAACTTAAACAGTTTTTATTGACATGTCAGCAGATGTCTATATATGCACCATTAGTGGCTCTCAGCACATCTAACCGATATTCGATTTCAGTACACGTTCACTGCAACATGCTCACAGTTACAGTGGCATCCATTATCCTGGTCTTTAGCTCCATGTTATTTTCTATAGGTGTGTGATATGAAATATCTTTAACATATCCCTATACTTCTTTCCTGTACTGGTGTCTGCAAATATGCTGCACCACAGTCACTGACTTGGTCTCTGCAAGCCAAATGATTCATTAAACCTTTTCTTGCACAGTTGCCATTTTACATGATAAAACTACTCACTGGAGTGAAAATAAACATTACAATAGAAACTGTTTGAGTTGGGCTACAAGATTTTGAAAATTGCATAGGAAAGATAATTTGGGTCCATTCTGTATATGTTTCAATACAAAAACCTTTAAATACTGACTCATGTACTATGCATCTTGTAAAAACATAGCAGCTTACCCATATTTTGGAAATGTTTTTTTTCTTGTTTTTTTGTTTTACTTATTTGAAAGCCATATTGCTTTATAATTTTGGGAGGAGCATGTTTTTTGGAAGTAGATAATTTTTTCAAGATATCATAAATAACTAACAGGTTAGTGAGACTAAATTGAGTGCTCCATATTTTTTATTTCAACTGAGGAATTATTAGGTTATTTTAGAAAAACCATTTTTCACAGAAAATATTACTTGTCCTTCAGATCTCTGTGGCAAAAATTTTTAATTCTAATTCTAATATCCTATAAAAAAAAATAAAAATAACCTTTTTCTAGTGTCATCATGTTAAATTATGATTTGGGCACATCCCTTAAAAAATGGTAATGTACATATCTATTTTGCATAAATAATTAACATTGGCAAGGCATTGGAAAAATCACTATGAGAGTGAAATATTAAATTTGGATGGTTTTTTTCTTTTGAAATTTTACATTATATGGAAGTTCAAAGTGATCTTCACTACTAGTTGTTATTTCCAAATTTCATGGGATTCATGGGAATCACTGCAACCATTTTATGACTGAAGTTCTGGAGGTTTGAAGGAACACAGTGCCTTTTGTGTTATTGCACAATTCTTGGGGTTTTAAAAACACTGTGACCTTTGTATGACTCCAGAATTCTTGGGGTTTTGAAAACAGTTATATCTTATGTGGCTCCAAAATTATTGTTGTTTGAAGAAATGATACTTTGGAAATTATATCATTTTGTACACTTTTATCTACTAAAGTATCAATATATAATGTTTTTATATTGGTACAAATTTCCACTTATCACACTGATTTCCAGTCAAAGATTCTACTGAGTGTTGGCAATCACAACCTTATTACTCTTCATGACTGTATTGAAATTAGTTGTACATGTGGAGTGAATATGGGTCTTGTCTGCGCTTTTCCAAAAAACCTGATGTTCAGAAATTGCAGATTGGGGTGAAGATAATTGTGTAGGTAACATAGAATACAAACATTTTAATGATTCTTAAGAAATTCTTCTTACAGTTGACTCTTACATATCTGTGGACAGATTATCTGGTTTGTAGTTTTACTGTGCCGTGATTGAGGGAATCCCATAAGCTGTTTGTAGTTTTGCTGTGCCATGATTGAGGGAATCCCATAAGCTGTTATATTTCAGTATAGCTTTGAACTGCTTTGGTTCTAATTAATTTTGTTCACATTTCTTTCATTATTTTGTATTTTATTGATTTTATCATTTTTAGTGTTATGTGTCATGATTATTGACTACTGAGAGGAAATTGTCAAAATCTAAATGAATTTGTTTTGACAATTCAACAAAAAATCAAGATTATTGAAAAGAATGAACAGGCTAGACAGTGAAATCTATTGTAACTACATTTTGCAATTTGAAAAGAAGCATATCAAAGAAACAAATTGAAGATTAAATTATTATTTTGAATTATTTTAGTAAAACTTATCACATATATTATGTACAACTTTTTAAATAAGTATTTTGTAAAAATCCATTTCAAATCTTTTTCATTTTTCTTAGAAATACATACATATATGTAAGCATTTTCATGTATTTTGTGATATATGTATGTCCCCTGTCCTTCCATTACCCTGGATATTCAAGAGAGTCCACTGTATTTCAGTGTATTCCTCTTATATGGTTGTGTAAAACTCATTTCTATGTATAAATAAGTAAAATGAATTATGTAAGTAAACAAAATCACAGTTTTAAAAAGAGTAAAATGAGTGATGCTGAGCTATATTACAAATGAAAGAATTGATTTGAAAAGTTTTTTATGCTTATGTGAACTGAAAAAAAGACAGTTAAGAAAAATAATGGACCTTTAAGAGATGGAACCTTATTACCAATGAAAGGGAAATGACTAAAGTATATTTAATAAAGGAGAAGAAAATACTTCTAAACTGTTGAATTTATTTGAAAACTGTGGACTGGTTTGTGCTTTTCAGAATGCTCAGATAGATGAGAGTACACTACACTTGTAGAGCTTGCTTACTTGAGGATAAGTTAGAGATAGTTTTGGGGAAGATTGTTCTCTTAGAGGGGAAAATATCAGATTAGAATCAGAAGTCAAAGAAACAAGACAGGAAATAACATTACATAAAATTTAAGGAGAAGAAGATCCAACCATCCCATCCACTATAAAATAACTCAAAGCCAGCCATTGTCATTCAAATATTTATCCAGATTTTCCATAAACTCCTTTAAATTTATTGCATCCATCACATCTGAAGGCAACCCATTCCAAAAGTCTTGTCAGAGAAATAAATCATCTGTCTTAGCTCTCTCCTACCTTACCAATATTTATGTTTGAGTCCTCTAGTCCTTCCATTCTCACCATTAAAAAAAAAAAAAAAGATTTGTCAACATTAAAAAAAATCTTAAATATCTCAATCAGATTCTCTTTAATTTATCTTGTTTCAAGAGAAAGCAGTTTCAGAGATCTCATCCTGTCCTCATATTACAATCTTTCCAGCCTAGATATCATCTTAGTAGACTTGCACTTACAAATATGGTCTAACCAATGACCTGCACAATAGTAGTATAACCTCTCTACACTTTTATTCAATATTTCTAAAGATACAATGTAAAACCTATTTGCTCTATAACTAGTGACAGCCAACTGCTTCAATAGCTTAAGAGGCTAATGTATCAGAAGGACAAGATCCTTTTGTAACATAACATTATCAAGTTTTCCCATCAAAATTGTACTTATAACTCAAGTTATGATAACACATATGCATTACCTTGTATTTGTTATGAATAAAAGCCATCTTCCATATTTTTGCTGAGCTCACTAAATTATCCAAATTCTTTTGTAAAGCCAGCAATATCTAAAACATTAATATTTAATGTCATCAGAAAATTTAAATAATGATTGACCTTTCCTTCATCCTTCACCTGTGTTAAAAATAGCAAAGGTAATAACACTAAGCTCTAAGTATTTTATTTGTGACATTAATCCACTTTGACTGAACTCCACGTATAACAACTCTCTGATTTCTTCTATCTAGTCACATTTATATCCAATGATCAACTTATCTCTCACGTGTACAAAATAATATTTTTAACAAGACTTTTATTTGGCACTGTGTTAATGCTTTCTGATACACCAAACCCACTTTACCCTCATCTACATCATCGGTAACCTTTCCAAAGAGCGTCAAAAGATCAATAAGGGGAAAATTTTTCCCTAGTGAAACCATGTTGACTAGCCAATAAAATTCTAAACTTTGTTAAATGACTTTGCAATGCATCTTTTATCAGCTTTTCAAAATATTTTCTTGCTACTAACATATGATTAATAAGCCTATAATAGCTGAAACAGTTTTTATCACCTCTTTTGAAATTGACAGTGTTGAGGAAATAGCTGCTTAAATTTTTACTTTTTTCAAGGGTGAGTGTGCGAGGGCAATACAGCTAGGCAGTTAGTGGAATTTGGTAATCTCTTAATATTTGGGCTCATGAATCAGTTACAATCAAGTAAATGATTATTCTCACATGAGCCTTAACTAACTGGAATAATAAAAAAATTTAGTTATTGAAAACACTTATTTTGACCTAATTGATAATTTTTGTAAGTCACAACACCAATTAAGCTTAACAACCCTGAATTATTCAAATATAATAATGAAAAATCATAATGACAATATTTTGATTACTTGGATAGTTGGAACAATCTAAAACATTAATAATCAGAAACACGTTTCAATTATTTGATTATTTTTGTGATATTAATCAATGTAATTGAAATTTTGACTAATCGATTATTTTATATGATACTATGATGTCATTGATGCTCACAGGTAATCGATTAGTCAAGTTAATTGCCCATCTCTAAAGGACAGACTTGAAAGAGTAGATGATCTTTTGTTTGTATGATATGTTAAAGGATAAGTGTTAATCTAAGTAAACCCAAAAGGGTTGTCATTATCACTCCGATATTCTTGTTTTCACTTGAACCAAATCATTTAAAAACTCTGAAATAAATTTGATTTGCTACATGTTGCTTGACTGTATTTAAATTTTGAATCATTCTTGCTTCTAATCTTATCACCCCTTAGTACTGTATGTGAATATATTTGTAGAAAATGAGGTGAAAATGTTTTGTAAATTAAGTCTGTTAGCTCTTGTACACTGTTACTACCTTTAATTCTTGAATTAAAACTTTATTTAGCTACAGTTCATTATTCAAGTTCCTTTTATCAAATGCTTAAATAATGAGTTAGATTTTGTTTTTTAGCAAAAGACAGAACTGGATGATGAATGAATAATCAATGATTTCAAGAGTGGTGTTCTTCTGTCACCTTGTACTTCTTGTTTTTAAGATAATTTAAAAATCACATTTTTATCTTTTATAATGAACCACCTCTGACACTAATTATGTCACATTTTCCTTCAATTCAAAGATTTTCAAAGAATTTTAAAACACTTTCGTAAAAAAAAGAGGGCTTATTTTTCATTAGTATCTTTTGTTTTTCTAGTGTTGAAGTGAGTGACTAGTCACATAATGTGAGCATTGTCATCTCCCTTAAAATCTGTAGCACATTGTTTTTTAAAAAAGTTACTTAATTGTCCTCTGAAACCTCCACTAGGGTATTTCCAGTAAAACATTTATTTTTGTTTCTCTTGAAGCTTGCATATATTTAGTTATTTCCTTTAAAACACTACTGATTTATTTTCATATCATTCAAAAACAGATTAATTCTCACTTTATAATTAGTATTTTGACCTTAAAAATGATTAGTTCATATTTTAAGATAAGTATTGGGACTTTATAAAGGATTACTTATCATTTTAAAATAAATATTTGGACTTTTTAAAAGGCTAATTCTAGGCAACCTGGATTGTAATCTAGATGCACTGTCAAACCTACATTCAGCTAAATTATAACAATAGAAAAACACAACAATAAAGAAATAAATGAGCTATGCTCAACCAAGCAAAGATCCATTATTTAATAATGCATTAGACTGCATATGTTTTTTCTCAATTTCTTTTAAATTACTCCTATATGGATTTCAAGTAACAGAAAAGAAAAAAAGAGCATTTCTTATACTGTTTTACCTGTCTATCTTTAAAATTTTAGGCATTTTTACATCAGTGCTAATATTTAACAAAGAACTCCCTTAATTTACTTCATATAAGTTTTCTTTACTGCTATATACTTCAGGATTTTTTAGGAGTGGCAGCAATACTGCTCAGTACAGTGAACACAATATCACTGTCTGCTGTGTATGAATGTTTTTACATAGTGATTCATATGTGTTTTAAAATGTCATCACTTTCTGCTGCACTTTTTTGATCTTTCTGCCACTTACAGCTCTTGGCTAATTTAATGTTGAAAGATGTACATAATCATATTATAATACTTTATTTGATGGTATGGCAGAGGACTGTACATAATGTTCAAGATCACCGGTACGTGAAAATTACTTTGTATAATCCAACTTGATAAATACAGGGACATAGTGGAGTATCGAATAACCACCACAATATTCTAAAAAGTTCAGTATCTTCTGAATTTTTAAAAAATAAACACTTTAGTGTAAATCATTTAAATTATTTGTGTATAAGAAAAGGTCCACATTTTTTGGATAAAGCTCCCCTCCCACTGTGTTGTGCTGCCTATTGCCCTAAAATAGTCATATATGATAATATATGACTAAACAGTAGTGATATTTAATGTCTGTTCCTTTTCTGTTTTAAAAACTCTTTATTGTTTGATACAGTTCTTGAGCCTTTGAGAGAGTGTGAAGTTGTAAGTAGTAAAGATAACAATTTCATATTATATGTGTGTATATATATATGAATGTTGTCTAAATCTAATTAATCCATGATTTTGTTGTATAATGCACTATTTAAGCTTCATTTGAAGTATTGTAGGCAGTTTTAGTTCCCTAATCAGGACATTAATGAAGTTGTTGGAGAGGGTTCAGAGGAGAGATACAAGAATGAATCCAGAAATGGATTTATTGTCATATGAGGATAAGATTTCTTAACTTGTTTTCTCTTGAAAGAAGAAGGGTTGGGAGAGGTCTTGGTGAAATACTTAAATAATTAAATGAACTCATAAGGTTGATATATCAGAGATTTTCCTGTTGATCTCTAAGGGCAGTAGTGTTGGAAAGGTCAAGTATATCTTCAGCTAAGGTAGTCTTATTTTTCAGTAGTGACTTTGTGAAATAAATTGCCATCTTGGGTGTTGACAGAGGCTACGGTTTTACAGGGATTTAAGAAAATGGTTGAAGAGTATTTGGGGATCATGGTTAGATTTAATGATTAGTTTTCTGAAAAAGGCTGGGCCAAAAGACTTCTTGTATCCCATCATTTATATCTAACTATTCATTCAGCACAAGCAGTTCTTTTTGTTCTTTTTTGGACAGTATCTTTTTAATTGGGGAATGAAATTAGGTCACTAGGCTTAGTGGAGATTGGGAAATATTAAGCAAATGATTATTACTCAGTTAAGTTTGATGTTTTACTGCTTATTAATATCAGGAATAATGAGATTTTTGTTATAAATTTCTAAAATGTAAATTTTGAAGGTGTACAACAAGAAATATCAGTTGTGAATTGGGCAATGAGTTAAATTTATTGGAGATAATAATCAAATGTTCAAATATTCAAGATAAACATTTCCTTATAGAAAATAAGGGTGGCTGCGAGTAAAAGTCCAAGTTGGCTCAGAAAGTGTTTAAGGGATAAAATTAAATATAAACATCATAAATTGTAAATAAGTTTAAATTGACTGCAATGACAAGAGACTTGGAAGATTAAAATAGTTCTTCAAACAAGAAATTAGGATATTGAAAAAGATGCATGAAAAAGAATTAGCAAAAAATGTAACAATTAAAAATAAGGATTTCTATAACTACATCGAGGGTAACAGAATTTTAGATTACAGTAGGACATTTGAGGAATGATAAATGAAGGTGTGTATCTGATGATTATGATATGGCTGGGTTATTAAATTCTACCTTTTCTTCAATTTTTACTAATGAGTATTTAAGCATTATTCCTTGTCCTGAACATTTACTGGATGGAAACAAGATTATCACATTAATTTTGAATTTGTTGGGATGAATAAAAAAAATTGGGAAGTTTAAAGAACGATAAGGCTAGTGTGTCAGATAATGTTTTCCCAAGGAGGTTAAGGATAAAGTATGTGAATCACTTACTAATGTTCTTTTCTATGTCCTTGAATAGTAAGAAGGTGCCAAATGATTGGAAGTTGGCTAATGTTACTCTTCTTCTTAAGGAAGATGATAAAAATTATATCTAGTAATTGTAGGCATATTAGTCTTAATCAGTGGTGGGAAAGTTTCTGAAAGTCTGTTAAAAGATATTTTGTAAAGAAATTTAACAAAGTTTAAAATTTTGTTGGATAGTCAGTATGGTTTCACTAGAGGAGAATCCTGTCTTATTTATATTTTGGCATACTTTGAAGATTTGCATAGATTTGAAGTGCCTGGATTTTCAAAAATCATGTAACAAGGACAAGATGCCACAGAAAAGTCATGTTGAAAAATGATCTCCATAAGTGTGGAGGATAAGTTGATCATTGGATAGAAAAGTGGCTAGATGGAAGAAAGCAGAGGTTTGTTATAAGTGGAGTTCAGTTAAACTGGATTAACGTAACAAGTAGGGCCCTTTATGGTTTAGCTCTTTTTGAGTTACAGTAATGACATAGATGAAGGAATGGTCGATAAGTTACTTAAATTTGTTGATGAGATTGGTTGTTGCTAGCTGTGAGGAAGATGCTGCTGCTTTAAAAAAGGATCTAGAATATGTAGGGAGTTGGATGAATAAATGGGAGATGGCTTTTAATTAAAATAAATGCAAGGTGATGCATGTGGATTATCATGATTTGAATTGTACTTGTAATTTTTATTGGAATAAGCTTAATAGTGTTATGGAAGTAAAGGATGTTGGTATTCTTGTTGATCAATCTCTTAAGCCACTGAAGCATTGTGCTGTTGCTAGTAGTAAGACAAATAGGATATTAGATTGTATCTATAGAAATACTGAAGGCAAGTTTATGGAGGTTATAATCTCATTGTATAGGTCACTGGTTAGGCCACATTTGGAGTACTGTGTTCAGTCTTGGGCTCCTTACTTTAGGAACGACATTGAATTGTTGGAAAGGGTTTAGAGGATGGTTACTAGTATGTTACCTGGAATGGAATACAAGGACAGATTAAAATATCTGAAATTGTTTTCTCTTGAGAAAAGACGAATTAGAGGTGATCACTATCTCTCTCTCTCTCTTACTAACTAACTCTTCAACTGTACCTCAGTTGTTTTTGTGTTTAATTTCATTCTTATATTTTGATAACTTCTAATTTAAATTGTTTCTTGTTCAATGTTAGAAATTATTTTATGCAGAGGAGGATTAATTACTTATGTGGTGGACCTTCATTTTAGCATTTACCAAGATGCCAAACAGATACACATAGCCAACATAAGTTACATTTTCCTTTCTTTAACATGGGCTATGTGTTTCTTTGTTGAATAAGAGTTATGTGTTCTGTTTTTGAGCATCTTATGTGTTCTTTGCTTGAACATATTAGGTATTTCTTTCATGAACTTGACTTGTGTTCCTTTCTTGAACAAAAGTTATCTGTACCTTTCTTGAATATCAGTTGTGTGTTTATCTCTTGAACATAAGTTATATGTTCCTATCTTGATTGTTTTAAGTAATACATTTATAATGTGAGAAAAAATATACCCATGTTGGTAATCAAAGTATTAATAGTAATACAAATGTAAATATTGCATCAGAGTAATTTTTAAACATTTTAGTGTTTTCCAACAATCGGTGTTTACATGGTATAATGTGTAGATAATGACCATAAGTTTGTTTTTTTTTTATATGTAGTTAATTTCATTGAGTGATGTTAGATAGCACTTAAAATGTTTTTCACTGTTTTTTTAACACCTGCCACATGAGCCACACCAGTATTTTTCAGTATGGAGCCTAGGATGGTCAACAGGAAGGGTCAATCTAGAAACTGGTGATTTCCGACAAGGTACCTTACTTCTGCTTACGTACCTAACTATTCTCATTCAGTGCTGCCCTCTTTGTGCAAAAAGGTTTTGTATTTGAGTGAGATGGTTTAAAATACACAGACATCTTTTCGATGCCAGATGTTGGGTTCCCGGATCGACTGTTCAACTTCTCACATTGTTATCACGTGCCTGTTCATAGGTTGGAGGTATGAGATTCCTTCCAGTCTCATGAACTTGAGGTGAAGATGGTATGATCCTCTTTCCTACCCCACCATATGGCCGGGTTTTTGATTGCAGTTGACTTGCCAAAGATATGATCCTCATCCTACCCTCATTTGGATGTCAGTTCCAGCGATATGGGTTTTGGATGTAGTTGATTTGAAATTATGGTTCATCACGCCCTAGCCACTTTACGCCTAGGGCCATATCCTTTAATATTATCCACTTTTTTGTTTCTGGGATTGAGTTTAATAATTAATGGTTGGTTTGGATCACTATCCTGCCATATTTCTCTACCATTTGCTCCTCCATCTTTCCGCCCATATATGCAACATCTTTCCACAATGAGCAAAGAGTATACCTGGTTCAGAAGTGGTACCATCCCCCACATATGATCTTTGACTCCAAAGATCTGCTTTTGGAGAGTGTCCTTTGGACGCTTTTGAAGGATGCTACTTTTTTTCCCTTGCACTGGTCCCTCCACCTATTTAGTGTGGGATTCTAGCTACTTATGTGAGAAGAGGTAATGTACCATATTGGAATTTATAATTTTGTGTACTGAAAATGTATTTCCAATAGGTACTTTCCTCCTCTCACACTTCCCACCCTTCCACTCCACTAAAAACTGGTGCTTCCATTTTCTGCCAACACTCACAGTGATAGTTTGGTAGAATTCAATAGATGGAGTCACATGTATCAAGAGTATGTGTCATGCTCTTATTGGTGGAGGGTTGTCGCATGATAATTTGCAATCGAAATGCCCTGGAATTGGTCAATTCCAGATGGGTGTGAGTTTCAAGGCTTGTGGCATGCACCAAAAAACCTTTTGCTTATAGGAGGCAGCACTGAATGAGAATATCTATTTATGTGAGAGGAGGTAAACACCTATTGGAAAAACATTTTCAGTACACAAAATTATAAATTCCAATATGGTACATTACCTCTTATATTAATTATAACTTCTCTATATTGGTTTTCATGGTCTTGGGTCAGGTCATGGGTCCAGTCATAAGTCTGGTCCAACAACCTAGATCTCAGAAGTAGTGCTAAATGTCTTCTTTTTATCTAATCAAAGCAATCCAATCCTTTCTAATCAAGATGCCAGGCTGGCTTATGTGGCAGGTATTAAACTTCTTGAATAACTTAATGAAAAATAATTACTTTGTTAAAGATTAATTTTTGCATTGATGGATTGGTGTGTGTGAACTGAAAGTCAACAATAATCTTCTAAATTAACCAAACTTTTGAAGATATATTGGCTATATAATAAAGATCATGGGACATTAAAACATTGGGGACATTTTATTGGTTACATGTGTCCATACTGCATTCCTAAATCTCAGCTGTGCTTAACCTCATTACACCATAAGGAGCACCCATGCTAGATGTATGCTCTTTAATTGCTCTTCCCAGAGTTCCCACAATGTTAACTGTGGCATCTGTCTATTAGTGGAATATCCTACTGTATGGCTGTTGTCATTGTATGAGAAATGAACTGAACCCTTACATGGTGTCAAGGATCTAAACATTAAACAAACAACCATGGTGTTACCATATGGAGAGACAATCCATTTCAGTAATGCAGGCCTGGCTTATACTGTATGAGTAAATCGCATTCCTGTAACACTGTTATCCACTGCTAACATCACTTTTGGATTTATTAAAGTTCATTAACCACTTCAGTGATGCATGGTCTACTTAAATAGTACACTTTCTTCTATATAAGTAGTGTTAAAAATGTTTTACAGACTACAGCTGAAAGCAGTTCTTTCTTTGTCATACAGTCGGTGTTCAGGAGCCTTGAGCACATGACCACCTTACTCAGTTATACATTGTATTTTATCCTGCAACTGTGATAACACTGCATCAATTTAACAATCATGGCATCAGCATCTAACAGGAACTCACAATATTCTTGTGGATAAACCAACACTGAGGCTTCTACCAAAGAACCCTTCAGTGACTGAAATGCTTGTATGCATTTCCCACTCCACCTGAAGTGTTTCTCAGCTTAGTGAGAGGCAATCTTGGAGACATTGACCATAAACCACCAGTAATAAGATACAAACTCTAGGAAACTTCAGACTTTTAATTTTGTCACAGGTTGATGCCAATCCCACACCATTGCTGTTTTAGTAGGATCTGTGGAGATTCCTTCTCTACCCACAATATGACCAAGAAATTCCACTTTTGTGCACATGAATGCACATTTTCTTGGTTTGAGTTTCAACCCTGCTTTTTTTGTCAACTGGAATAACATTTTCAGGTTCTCAGCCACAGACTCAAATGTACAACCAAACACTAAGATATCATCAACATAGATCAGGCAGTTGTCCTATTTCAGCCCCTTTAATGTAAACTCCATCAGCCTCTTGAAAGTTGCAGACTTGTTACGCAGGTTGAATGGTATAACATGAAACTCATGCAAGCTAAGGTCTACTTTCATCATTCATCTTGATATGCCAGTATCTAAATGCCAGTTCTAATGTACTGAACCACCGTGCTCCTTACAATGCATCCAGATTAATAATTAAACATTAATAAGTTTTGTGGTACTGAAAGGTGTCAATGCAAATTATCACAATCACCCATCTAACATCAATACAGAACCTGGGAATACTTTCCCTTTTCTTACTACTGGAGACAACAAAGCACTCTCTGGAAGTTCTATGAACTTATCCTTTAATATCTACTGTACTTCAGCACTTGCTACATCCCTTGTGCTTCAGCAATGCCTACATGGCAGCTTAGCCATTCTGTCTTACAAATACATCAGTATATTCTGTCAATCAGTCACTGAGTTGCTGCTGCTATATATATATATAATCTAAATTGTTTGCACAGCCCCCAAAGAGTGATCTCAAATGTGTTGGTAGCTGTCAGGTTTTGTTTTTGTGGATTCTTCTACAGTAGGTGTCTGTGACTTGTTGACAGTGAAGGTAACTATGAATGAACAACACACATTACACTCGTTTCAATTCAACATATATACTCAGAAACAAAATACATACAAATATATCACCACAGTTATACACCTTCTCTTGTTCGTAGCTTTTCTTCGACCTCCTGATTGCTTATGCTCCACTGGCCCACTTTCTATATCTCTTCTCTCAGTATTGATTTGCTACCGCCTCTTTACAAACAGTTTCTATATGCCACTCTATACTCTTGACACCAATGAGTCACACCCACAAAAAAATCATAAATGAGAAAAATAACACAATAAATCTTGCACTTCTGAATCTATGCAAGTGTTCTGCCAGCTTGATCATCTTGTCTACATCTTTTGGTGCTCTCTCCTTTAAAAACAGTGACATGTCAGTTGAACATGTGGTCATGAACTGTTCACGTTACTAATATGTCTGCCAGTCCCTCAAAAGTATTTTCACACATGGCCATGTCAGTCCATCTGGTGAAATATTGCCGCAGACTTGCCACAAACTGAAATACAGTTTCTTAAATAAGACATGAATATTTGCAGACATTAACTTTTCCTTTAAGAAAATAAAGTTGTGGTTATCATTCTTTATGTTTAAATATAGTTTGAGCTATTTATTACTGACACAAAAATTACACATTTTCTGGATACAGGTGGTGGTCATTACAAAATTTTTTTCAAAGCTACATCTTTTTTTCAAATGTTCAAATTGTGTGATATCTGAAATTCCAAAATTTAAAAACTTTATCTTGCTACATATTTCATGTTAGAGTGTAGTATTTGAAATTCAAACACTCTATCTTAGCACATATTTAATGGTAGAAAGAAATATTTAACATTTTTACAAGTTAAACACTTTCTTATCACACTTTTAATGTTGGAATGTGACACTTGAAATTAAAACAGGTGAAAACTCTCTCCACAAGTTTAATGGATGAGTGTAATGTTTTTAATTTAGAAAAGTGAAAACTGAACATTTTCACATATATAATGGTAAAGTATAATATTTTAAACTTGGACGTGAAATTATATTTTTCACAATATTTTAATCGTATCGTGTAATATTTGAAGATTTGACAGATGAAACTCTATTCTTCACAATTATTTTTTGGTACCATGTAATATTTGAAATTTTGTCAGGTGAGAACTATCTTGTCGTGTACTTAATGGTAGAGTATAATATGCATAATTTAGATAGGTGACACTATGATTTGTCACTTATTTAATTGTAAAACTCTACCTTATTATATATTTAATTGTATAGTGTAGTATTTGAAATTTATACTGGTGAAACTTCTATTCTTGAAAAAATTCAATGGTGTTGGATATACAAGACTGTCTAGTTTAAGAGTTATTATTCAGTTTATTTAGGGATTTAATATTTAATGATTATTTAGTTTTATAACAAGATTGTTAAAAGTTAATTATTTTAAAAGTGGTAGTTATGATAACTTTCTTTATGTAACTCTCGACAGGTCGATTGTTATGTGTATAGTTTAATTGTTATACTAGGATTCTGTAATATTGTTGACACATCTTACTTGAAGTTTCTAAGTTTTTTATCATTGTGTGTAATATTTTTGTTACTAGAGGGCTAGAAATTCCAGGCTTCAGTCGGAATGTTTATAAATAGGTGCTTAACAATGTAGAAGAAAGAAAGAAGTTAAGTGAGAGTTAATTAGACAGATCTAGACTCAATGACTTCTGTTTAGCTGTGAGGAGCGATTTCTAAAGTGAGTTTCACAGCTGTATTGTAACAACAGAGATAATAAAAATAATTTGTCTTGGCAGTTGGGTTCTAAAGTAACTGAACCAGCTTATGTGAACTTTTGATGTAAAAAAGAATTATTTAAAGCTCTGGATACAAATGTGATAACCAGTGGTGTAATGAATTTTTGTACATATATATTTGAATTATTTTGAATATATTATTTTAAAAGAAGAGGATTGTGTGTTGTCCATTTATTGTTGAAATTTATCGCCAACAAGTCACAGACGCCTACTGTAAAAGAATCTCGGCTTCCATTTAAAACCCAACATTTGGCAAGCCAGTCAGGATTATACAGTGGTAAATAGCGATAGAAGAAGATGTGAACAACAGCGGAAGAAGATATGAACAATTGTAGTGATAGCAAAAATAGTGTAGAGATTACAATCATGCTATATAACCATGTCAACTGATCTTTATAAGTGGATAGAGAGAAGTGAGTGACTTGAGTTAAAAGATGGTGATCTAAGAGAGTTTGTTAAACAACAATAAGACCTGGAGAGAGAAGAGCATAAGCAGTGAAGAGAGGAAGAAAACTGAAAGAAGAAGAGGAGAGTCTGGAAATAGAGAGAGAGAGAAAAGGAATTAAGCATAAATTTGAAAAAAAAAACATGAGAGAGAGGAGAGGCTGCAAATAGAGAGAATATGAGCACAAATTGAGATTGCAAAGCTCACCCAACAGAAAGAGGAAGGACACAAGAATGACAATGGGGTCAGCTGACACAAGCTGCCCAAATTTAATGCCCAGAAAGAAGACATGGATGCTTTCCTGGAGAGATATGAAAGATTCACCCAAAGTCAGAACTGGGACAAAGGCTGTCTCAGTCCTCATCTCACAGGAAAAGACCTACAAGTATATGCAAGCATGATATCAGAAGATGCCATGGACTATGACAATTTAAAAGTGGCATTGCTGAAACACTATGAACTTACTGATGATGATTTTCATCGGAAGTTCAGAGAAGTCAAACCTGACACTGGAGAAACTGTATTTCAGTTTATGACACATCTACAGTGATACTTTACAAGATTGACTGACATGGCCAAGTGTTAAAATAGTTTTGAAGGATTGCCAGATTTGCTAATACGTGAACAGTTCATGATCACATGCTCAACTGAAATGTCACTGTACCTCAAGGAGAAAGCACCAAAAGATGTGGACAAGTTGATCAAGCTGGCAGATCAATATGTGGAAGTCCATGGAGGGAGTATAACTGGCAAGTCCAAAAATAACCAGTTAATGTTGAAACCAGTGGTGGCTGACCAGAAGCAGGATTCCAGCAAAGGTGACAGAAGGTTAACAGACAAAAGAAAGAAGGATGCTACGCTTGTTATAAAATGGGGCACATTACAAGGGAGTGTAAATCCATTACCAACAAGCAACAACAAAAATATCAACATAAAACAGTTGGAGCTACCTGCAAAGATAGTATTGTAAAGAAATATGAAAAGAGTGACTGTCACCATGGATGCTGCCACCAGAAGAAAGAGTAAAGAAACAAGACATCAGATTCACCGCAAGAAGGAAATGCTATCTCCATGATTAAACAATGCATAACTGATTGTCAACTCAAGTTAGCAAATGGATCAACAGGACCAATAGTGATTAGAGTATGTGACAAACATCGAGAGTTGCAAACAAATCAGAACATACCAGTAAGTGAAGGCTATGTCAGGGACCAGAAAGTGAAAATCCTACAAGGCACTGGGCACAGTAGTGCAACAGTGAAAGCCAGTCTAGTATCTGATGATCAGATGATAGGCAAGATACATCTGTGTGTGTATTGAACAACTTGTCTGTGACTTAAGTTATGCCACATTGATCTGTCTGTAGCGTTTGGAGAGCATAAAAAAATCTTGTGGTTGTATTGATTACCCCAGAGCGCAGGTTAGCACAGTTGAAAGATAACTTCTAAGAATTTCTTTAGAAAAGTAACATTCTAGACTTGCTTGACAATAGAGTTCGTCCTATACACCGAACCTCAAAGAAATACACTTGTTCAAAAAATCCAGGGTCGTGTTTGTTTTAAGTTTCGCGCAAAGTTACACGAAGGCTATCTGCGCTAGCTGTCACTAATTTAGCAGTGAAAGACTAGAGGGAAGGCAGCTACTCGTCACCACCAGCTCGTGGGATACTCTTTTTACCAACGAATAGTAGGACTGACCGTACATTATAATGCCTCCATGGGCGAGCATGTTTTGTGGGACGGGGATTCGAACCCGCGACCCTCAGATTACGAGTCAAGCGCCCTAACCACCTGGCCATGCCGGGTCACAAACAGTAAGTCTACGGACTTACAACGCAAGAAATCCAGAATTCGTTTCTCGGCGATGAACACAGTAGATAGCCCGATGTGACTTTGCTCTGAAACAAACAAAACAAAAATCCTTTTCTGTATTAGAAGTTAGCAATAAATCTTAAATGGTATTATTCCAAGAAGGTCCCCTGACCAGTTGTTGAAGAAAACCAACGCGAACGGTTTCTATATTCTACAAACGTGTCTCCTTCATAATTTAACTGACATATCCCGATCTATGTGCCTGAAATTAAAATCCCACATAATTATGACTTCTGAACACCTTTAATGAGTCTAGGGTAACCAGACGTCCCGGTTTTATGATAAATAAAGATATCAAACTGTCAGTCACATCTAATCACAAATGTTGTTGGCCTACTTGACCTGTTTATTGTTATAACATGTACTCTTCTGCCGCCAAACTCTCTCGAAACTTCCGTCTGAAAAACTCAGGTCTGCGCAGGTGTGAATGTGGAGACAGTTTAAGGCAGTGCTCATCGTGAAAATACACTGTACACAGTCATGTACTAAATTTTACGACTATTTAATGAAAACAAAAATATAATTTTTACGTTCCATTCATTCATCACAAAAATGTCTTAAAAAGTTTAAAAGTAATGCTAAAACCTAAAATATGTAATACGTTTGAAAATTTTATGAATTCTTTAATAAATTCAGGTACGAAGTAGCCTATTTTAACACGGCTTAAATATTTATTGAATGTTTAATTTGACTGTTTGTTTTGTGTCTATAACCAAAACAAAGTAGTTGAAATTAGTTAAAAAACAATGCAAATGTTAATATATTTGGAAGTAGTGTGTAACAGCTCAATAAATTTAAAATGGATTAAATAAAAATTTGATTATTTCAAATTTACAATAACCTTTCAAAATTAGGGGCAAGGGCTGGGCTGTTCCGGTTTTTCGGTTTGGAAATCTGGTCACCCTATCAAGGACGTCGAACCATGTTCAAAGATATAGAATACAGCAGTTTCGCTTGGAAGGAGAATGAATTATACAAGTTATGCATATAAAGTATATTTTGTTTAGTCCCAATCTGCTATTTCAGTTAGTAAGGTATAGGTGGAAGCTGTGAGAATTTCACACATATAGTTGATTGTATTAACGTACAGGTGGCAGCAGCGAGAATTTTTCTTCTAAATGATTATACTAATATTTAAGTAACTAAAGCCAAACTCGACAATATATAATATTTTAAGTTATATAATATCCTATTTGATGTCAAAAATTGTGTTCTTGAAAATGATACAGAGTTTGAATACGTTATACTAAAACTATTTTGGAGCCTCACCATGTTGTTACAGACCATGTCGCCACGTTTGGGCATGTTCTATTTGACGACCGTGGAACTTGAAAATAACCCTGTAGTGCACTTTCTATTCCAAAAGGCTCCAATCTCAAGCTTTCGTGTCCCAAACACATTCCTCCTCCCTGATGGATTCCTATAATCCAACTGAAAGTTTGTGAACACCTGTTTCAATAGTCCGATTTTTGAGAAATCCACAGGCGATTTGACCGGTATGTCTTCGTATGAATACACATTTCATTCTCTTTCAAACCAAGATCCTTCTTAATAATTCTAATTTTGTCTGAGAAACGTGGGCGGGATTTTGTCACTTACCTTTGTGTTCGTGGATTCTTACCTGTTACAAGATGCCGCACGTTGCTTACCACGGCCGGAGCATAACTTTTTACAGATCTCTTTCTATATGGTCTTGCTGCACCAAGTTGATCCATAATTCGTTATTTTCCCATGCCAAAATCTAAACACGTTAAAAATTTTTTGCATGAAAATAATTGTTTATAAAAAAAGATACAAAATTGGTTTGCATAAAGAGTAATTTTGTAAGAAAACGTGTAATTTCTTTATAGTATTTTCACTGAAGCTTAAATATTACCAGTATATGTATTTTGAATTCATTTTCCAAAATAATTATGAAATGGTCATGAAGTCGTTATGCACTATTCTAAGAAGAATAACAACACCAAATTAAGAAGTGTTGAATTGAGTTTATGAAAATAAACGCATTGTTTCACACATTTTAGTTACATTTATTTTTAGGTAATTAACAGAAAGGTAGAAACTCATTTTTAATAGTTTGTGTATGTTTAATTATTAGTGCCACGGAAATATCGATATATATATATATATATGTGTGTGTGTGCAACGCTAAAATCCGTGATTCGTTACCCCTCGGTGGACACAGCTAATATCCCACTGTGGCTTTGCTCCATAAAGACAAACACGCACACACACACACACATATATATATATATATATTCATACAAATCATTTGATTGAAGAAAGAAGAAACATGCATACAGGGAATAGGGTAGAATATGCTCATTAGTTGGAAAATTGAAATGAAAATGAAATATTGTAAAAGGATATATTTCCATGATAGCACATATCTCAGCAGTGTATATTCTTATCTAGAGATGGCACTGCAAGCGCTTATACGTTGAAGTTTTTGAAAATTTAGCTATTCGCTGACGTTCAAATATTTAATATTGATAACTTAAATCGCATCTGATGTCCCATATATTAACAGTGACGTACACAGAGGTGTATGAGTTAGGCTCAAGCCCTTGCCTTCCTGCCCTCAAAGTGCCCTCTTTTCTCTGTCATAAAAATCGTCAACAACTACGAAAAGATACACCTGATGTCACATCTTACTTGTTGCGAGTTATTAGGAAAAAATAAAAAAATTCAGTGTCAAAATGAATTGAACATAGAGACTTGTAAAATATATATATATTTTATAATATAATATATAATATATAATATATTTTTTATGTTATTAAGTGTTAATACGCAATGTTATATTTAGTTTTAGATCATAGAAATGTTTATAAGTCCAATTTAAGAGGATCTGTTTGCTAGTTGGTTTTTAACCCCATGTGTATAAGATGCATACCACAGTCTCCATATGTATATATATGCATATACAGGGGGGATTACCCCCCAAATCAAATGAAACAAAACGAAAACGCTTGTGATGCTCCAAAATTGCCCTTTTTGTCAATGAGCCCCTGACCTTTCAATGTTCTTTAGACGTTACTGCATGTTAATATATATATTTATGTCTCTGTGTGTAGTATTTGTCTAATTTTAAATTTAACGTTATCCTCAACAAAATGTATCTATATTATTTGCAAATAACTTGAATTTCGAATGTTGCTCAAACTATGTTTCTTTTATAAGTGAATAATAGAATTTAAAATAATGTATCATTGTTCGATTTCATGATTTCGTGGTAAAACGCATTTGCTTTTTGGTTTAAACGTAAATAAGTATTTAATACATTTGTTTTAGAACTTATAAGTATAAGTGTCTATTTTTCATTTTTACACTTGCAGGAACACCTTGTTAAAATGACGTAATATTGAGTATTATTAATTAATAGAGATAATATACTGTAATTACTTTCGGTAATATGATTGGTCGTGAAGGTGTGACGTTCATTGTAAATATTTACAGTAGCGTGGATGAGTCACACAGTGCATGCTCACAGAGTACGGTATCTGACAGACATTTCCCCGAAGTGGGAGTATCCACAAGTAAGTTGGATGAAATATTTTCTTTTGAATCAAAATATAATATTTGAAATAGTACATCACGTGTAATTATTTGTTACGCTTTTTATTAGAAAGTATTTTAGTTAGGGACTTTAATAGTTCTGTGATTTAAACTAAATCAAAATGGTCTTGATTCATGACATTAGTTGAGTTTGACATGATCATGGCCTCTTGGGTAAGCGTTCTGTAACACTAACAGTATGAAAGAAAGCATCTGTTAGTAATCTCACCGTTTCTTTGCTTTCAAGCAAGTACTATTTGTAGTAGTAGTAGTGGCATAGACACAAAAGTTAGGGTGGTGTTTTCTAAAACTTTCACACCTCTGAGCTTTCAGTTTTAATGTACACTAACAGAATATATATATATTGTATTTGTAACTTGTATATATTGTTGGATTAGGTAAATTTTTATTGTTTATGAATGATGCTGAGGCTGCTTTCATGGTTTATTAACCTCTGATGAAATCTAATGAGCCAAACTTGGAGGTCAACATTATACTAATAATCCACTAATATTAAGCATCTTCCATTAAACTTGTGATAAGATAGTTTTGCTATCTGCATTTAAAATATCACCCTCGACCATTAATTATGTGACAACCTAGAGTGTCACCTTTTTAAATTTCAGATATTTCAGTCAACCATTAAATGTATGCCAAGAGAGAGTTTTAATTTCCAAAATTTCAAACACATAAAATAATGTTTTAGGGACAACAAGGGACCTATTGGCCCATCTCGGTTGTCCTATCCTCTAAACTAAACTTAAACTATCAAATAAATAAATTAAGAAAAAAAAATCTTAAAGCCAGCCCATATCATTCATATAATTATCAAGCTTTCTCTCAAACTCACATAAATTTACTGCCTCCACAATAACTGAAGGCAACTCATTCCAGATAGCAACCACCCTCTTAGAAAAAAAAACTGTCTTAGTTGAAGATGACTGCTGCCTTGTCAAAATTTATATTTGTGTCCCCCTAGTCCTACTATTCTCACTGTTAAATATGAAAAA